>NC_091154.1:3940286-4132786 GCF_040958095.1 Procambarus clarkii
ACCTAATGCCTCTGTTCACCTAGCAGTAAGTAGCTCCCCAGGAGTGTATCAACCGTTGTACTCACCTAGTTGTTTCAGGGGTTGAGCTTTGGCTGTTTGGCCCTGCCTCTCAACCGTCAGTCTACTGGTGTACAGGTTCTTGAGCTTATTGGACTCTTAATATATCTACATTGGCAACTGTGTTTGGAGTCTGACTCCACCACATCACTGCCTAATCTCGAGCCCAATAGGCTCGGGAATCTGTACACCGGTTGACTGATGGTTGAGAGGCGGGACCAAAGAGCTGAAGCTCAACCCCCCCCCTCCAAGTACAACTAGGTGAGTAATGCATTCCATTGAACTAAATAGTCTCCGTGGTGTAGTGGTAAGACACTCGCCTGGCGTTCCGCGAGCGCTATGTCATGGGTTCGTATCCTGGCCGGGGAGGATTTACTGGGCACAATTCCTTAACTGTAGCCTCTGTTTAACGCAACAGTAAAATGTGTACTTGGATGAAAAAACGATTCTTCGCGGCAGGGGATCGTATTCCAGGGACCTGCCTGAAACGCTACGCGTACTAGTGGCTGTACAAGAATGTATCAACTCTTGTATATATCTCAAAAAAAAAAAAAAAAAAAAAAACTACCCCAAACATTTGTTGATCCTCCCCCCCCCCCCCCCCTGGGGGATAATGCAGTTGTCATCAGGCAACGAAACCCTAAGCTAACCCATTTATCATGCATTGATACCCCGAGGCTAACATAGTTATCATTCATCAGTCCCCGAGGTAAGGCAGGTATCATGTGTATTTTTAGTCATCTCCCGTTGTCATGGGCACTAAGTTACTAAACCCCCCCCCTATCATACCCTCCTCATTCATTTGTCACATCATAACCCACCCTTGGGCTCGGGCTGCTCGCTTCATGCAGGTCAGCGTTCAATTCCTGACCATTTAAGTGGTTGGGCACCATTCCTTCCCCTCGTCCCATTCCAAATCCTTATCCTGACCCCTTTCCAAGTGCTATATAGTCATAATGGCTTAGCACTTTCTTCTGATAGTTCCCTTGTCACATCGTGCTGTTGTCGTCATCTGTGGTCTGTGGGAGTGTAATATATTGTCAGGCCGCTTGCTGCCACTGGATTATTATTGAATATTTAAAAAGCCTTTACAAATTGTCCTGCTTACCTTAATACATACATGTTGCCTAAAATTTAGGAACATTATTTCATGTAAATCAACAAAAGTTTGAATGATATTTTTTTTTTTTTTACATTTCAGATTGGAATAAGGACTGGAAACCAAAACCATATCCCGTTACTCCGGAGGAGCGTGCAGAAGCTGCCCGCAAATATGGCCTGCGTCCTGATGAATATGAGCCATACCCTGATGATGGGCTCGGATACGGAGACTACCCAAATTTACCCGTTGTGGCGGCTGAGGCCAGGGACCCCTATGAAAATTGGGACTACCCAGAGCACCGTAGAAATTTTGGAGAGCCGGTGAGAATTGTTATATTTGTTGATGCAAGCTTTTGTCACTGCTTGAGGCTGGCAGCGTGGGATGGTTCTCATGTAACATGTCGATGTATGGACACAGTACTGTACAGTGAATGGTGTTTTTCCATTTGAATTACTGTACTTTAGAATTGTTACCTGATGTGGTTACCCCACTTTCAACTATCTCCTTGCCTAGCTTGATGTAATGTATCGTGGTTGAACCTCGCGTGGCGTAATGTGGTTGAACCTGGCATAACCTAACACGGTCCCGGCCTGAGGTAATTTTTCCTAAATATTAAAAACACAAACCTGTTTTAGCACTGAACTGCACACACTGTGATATCACAGGGAAAGGGGGTGTGCATACTAGCGTATCACGTTTGTTAGTACAGTACTGTATATTGTACGATTCAAAACTTGCGTAGGTATACGACGCTCGCATCCTGTTACTTAGGACTCCAGTAAACAAACCCCATATTAAAGCAGAATTGTCTGCATCCTTCCTGGTTGTTAGAGCCTCAGTACCGCCAGAGCAACCAAGGCGAGCACATGTGGCTGGAGTTCACAGCACAGCTGTGCAAGTCGGGGCCACAGCACCACTTAATAATGAATAAAATAATTACAGTAACTTCAATTACAGTATTTTGCAATGATAAGTGTCATAGATAATGCAGACTGTAATAAAAATGATATGCAAGGTTCAGGTATCGGTAAACCACAATGTTAGTTATGGTGTTGACAGCAGGGAGGCAGATATTCACAGCACACTGCCGAGGTTTGTGAATCTATGACTCGTGTAACGTGCCCTCGGGTTCCTTTAGAAAATAATCTTGTGGAAAAGAATTCATATTCGTGATTTTTTTACAGGAATCTGATGATAGTAATAGCAGTGTTCGAAGTAATAATTACGATATGTGTAGTGTATTCCAGGGTATTTTGCTCGGCTGGTGACGTTATCTGGTAGAGTCGGCAGGTTGTAGCATGTAGCTCTTTACTGTGCTAAGATTTCATTACTACACAGCCAAAATTACTTAGTGGTTTGTTATGGTTTATAGAATTATAAATATATGAATTGTATATAGTGTAATAATTACAGGAAATTACAGGTACATGGAATAAATGTGAGAATGCTGGAATGGATAAAACAATGGTTAAAACATAGAAAACAAAAGGTTGTGCTAAATGGGAATGAATCTGACCGGGGGTAATGAGGTAAGTGGGGTGCCACAGGGGTCCATTTTGGGGTCAACCCTTTTTGTCATGTACATCAATGACATAGATAACAATATTGCAAACCACATCGTCAGGTTTGCAGATGACACTAAAATATACGGTAAAGTGTACAAGTTTGAAAGTGAAGGTGATATTGAGACTTTACAAAGAGATCTGCATGAACTCCACAAATGGTCAGAAGACTGGCAAATGCTTTTTAGTGTCAAATAAATGCAAGACCTTGTGTGTGGGGCTTAACAATCCACGTCACAACTACCAAATTGACAGCACTACTCTACAACAGATAGATGAAAAGACCTTGGAGTCAGAATCCATCATTCAATTAAAGTTGCACAACACGTGGGAGCGGCAGTAAAATAAAGCCAACCAAACCCTGGGAATAATCAAGCATGCCTTTACCTTCAAGAAGAAGAAAGTAGTCGTTCAATTGTACAAGTCTGGTACGCCCCCACCTGGATTATTGCATCTAGGTATGAAGAATTCATCATTGGAAAGACATAGTTGCTCTGGAAAAGGTGCAACACATGGCAACAAAAATCACACCAGAGCCTAGTCGCCTCTCGTATCAGGAACGGTTGAGGGCCACTGGGCTAACAACTTTGCAAACCAGGCATGACAGGGCAGATCTCCTAGAAATCTTTAAAATACTGAACAATTTGAAGGATATCGCTTCGGTCTATTTCTTCAAAAGGTCAGATGTAACATGAACAAGGAGCAATGCTCAAGCTCAACAAACCACAATGTAGGACTGAAAACAGATGCTTTTTCCACCCATATGGTTGTAAACCCGTGGAACTGCCTACCCACCGAAGCTGTAAATGCCAAAACTGCTGGGTTTTTAAATTCAGCTGGAAAAGATCATCAAGGCAAATGGGGGGGACCATTGACAAGCCGCTGGCTTCCTGTCCTCATCGAGGCCACTAGTATTAGTGGCTATCGGGTAAATTCAGGTAAATAACAACAAAAATGTTTTATTGATCTAAGAATATATATATACGTGTCACTAGATATGAGCACCATACTTTTTAGCATAGCAATGTTTCACATATTTCATTATATATATTCCTGAACCCTTAAACAGCACAAAACATATGTCCAATCATATATGATTGGACATAACATCAGTTTTTAAAACTTGTACACTTGACAATTTTTTGTGCATAATCAACCCGGCAAATGCTCTAACCTTGTCACTCGATCATGAACGTAATTTGAAAAACAAGAAATTTTCAAATAGTTTTTAAATTGAATATTGAAAACTTCAGATTTTCAAATCGGATTAAAAATATAAACTATCACCAATTGTTCATTTGGTGTTGTTATGCTCTCAAAATAGCATATGATCTTCATTTTCATCAAATTAGAATACAGTGGGGCCTCGATTTACGATGGTAATCCGTTCCCAGAGACGTATCGTAAGTCGAAATGATTTTTCCCATAAGAAATAAAGGGAATTGAAGTAATCTGTTCCATACCCCTCAAAAATATTAACTTAAAAATACATTTTATACTGAATACAATTTGTTTTCATCTGTTGACCAGACCACACACTAGAAGTTGAACGGACGACGACGTTTCGGTCCGTCCTGGACCATTCTCAAGTCGATGAGAATGTTTTTATCTAACTACAATACAGTACATGTTTATCTTACCTTTATGGAGGACTCTTGGTGGTGTATGAAAGATGGTGAGGAGGGGGGAGGAGGAGAGGTGTTACTGTTTGAAAGGGGAGTCCCCTTCCATTATAACATCAGGCAGTGAGGACTTCTCTGGGGTACACACACTGTGGCACGTTTTGCCTGTATACCACTAGGACCTGCTTCTGGCTCTGCTTGATTTTTCTCACTAGAAATCGTTCCATTGAAGATTGTTTTTCCCTTCTTTACAACACTTGTCTGTAGTGAGGCATCACGTTGTCATTAATAAGATCAATGCAATGACCTGTTACGGCTTTATCTGGGTGATTCTTTTCAGCAAAACTTTGCAGTTCTTCCCATATTGCACACATTTTCTCTACTGCTGCCGCCGCCTCCTCCTCCTCTGAAGATTTGTTGTACTGCCTAGCTAGTTCAACAACATGAGTACCATTTTCATGTTTACGAATGATGTCTTGTTTTTCCTCTATGGTCATTCATACGTGTGTTTTCATATGTTGAACCTTACCACTGATTTTCTCGGGACCACATGGTATGATATATAATAATCAGTTTTATGTTTAAAAAGCAAAAAATCACTACAAAAATGGAATTTCTTATAAGTGTGTTCATCACTAAGCGGGCAGCTGTAGTAAACTGAGGCAGGTCGGCCCGCACGACCGGGAACCATGCGCTCGGTCGACCCAAAAGTGTGTTAATGAATATCATTAGTCGATGACACTATCGTAAGTCGAGTCACATTTTTCAATCAAATTTATATCGTAACTCAAAATTATCGTAAGTCGGGGCAATTGTAAGTCGAGGTGCCACTGTATAGGTTTTCTGTATACTTTATTGCAAAAAATCGTCAACATGGCATTTGAAAAATGCGACAAATTTAGACTAAACAAATGTATAACTCCAAACGTTTAGGGTTTATGAAAAATCCATTTTCAAGGGATTGTAGAACAGACAGCTGAGCACACAATATGTCAAAATGGTAAGAATCGGTCAGGAACTGGAATTTTAGAAGACACTCAAAGTTGAAACTCTAGTTTTAGAGATAATTGAAGTTGAAGTTATCGACAATGAATAAAGGTAGTTCGAATTCGTTAATTTACTACTTGTATGTTTTATTTATTTATTTATTTATTTACGCATATACAAGAATGTACACTGGGAATGTGAGAATACATAATATGGTAATTACAGTCTTGTAAAGCCACTAGTACGCGCAGCGCTTCGGGCAGGGACCGGCAATGTTTTTAATAAACATTTCTTGGCATTTGTACTCGAATATGTGAAAGTTGTAGGATAATGTGTCGAAATGAAGTCCAGAAAAAATCTGTCCCAAAAACAAAATATATTGATAATTATAATAATTATAATGATTTAGTGGGTATATTTAGGGTATACTTTTATAGAAGTAAAAAAGCCCTAATCTGGTCCCTAATTATCAAAACAACCTAAAGAGACAAAGAAAATAGTTTGAAATCTCTGAAAAAAATGAGTCAAAAACAATTCAAAGTCCCAAGTTCTGCGAGTTGACCGATTTATTGTTGACCAATTTCACTCTGTCTTCACATAGTTAGGGACGGGTATGCACTCTCCAGGATGTAAAAGTTATAACAAAAATCACATAATAAAAAAAAAATAAAAAAAATAAAACAAAACAAAATTGGACATTGATGAAAGTAACATATATTAACATTGGTCAATGTATTTATATGATATATAATAAAATAGAGCATAATAATAGTTATTCATTATTATTTGTGTTATTATGTATTACTCAGCAATGATATAAAGGCACCAACTACATATCCACTTTGTGGACACTTCTTGCTACTATTTTTCTTTTTTTGTGCGTCGGACAGGTGTTTGCATCTTTTTATTACTGTATTATCCTTCAGTTCCAGTTAAGGGGCCTTAAGTTAGGATAGGTGAAAGTTGTTCACCTTTTCCATTTCCATATACATTCCATACCATATCCATATTCTATATACATTTCCATATACCTTTTCCATTCCATTTCCCTTTTCCATTATTTCCATGTTTAAGTTCAATCAAACTTTATTCGCTAGTTGTATAAGAAAAGGGCTGCAGCTGGTCCAAGTTTTAGTATCGCACCCTAAATAGAAAGGGAGAAAAAAGTTTTTTCAATGAATTTGCACATTTTCAATAAGTCAGTACAACCACAAGTTTCAACTTAAATCATTTCTATGACACTCTTCTATCACATTACCATTTAATACCAGACTTGTCTGAGCAGATTATCCAAAATATGGTTAATTTTACTAACACAAAGTCAAATATCACCCCAAAATTTACGCCAATATTTTAGGTTTGCAAATATTTATAAAATCAATAAAAAAACTTGGTAATAAAGCATTTTAGAGATATTGTAGAGATGTAAACTCTACATATAAGGTGTAAGTTTCATATAAATTGAATAACAAATGAAAGAGGACTAGAAATTTTGTTACTTGACAATAAACAGTAGTCTCCGTGGTGTAGTGGTAAGACACTCGCCTGGCGTTCCGCGAGCGCTATGTCATCTTGAGGTTATCTTGAGATGATTTCGGGGCTTTTAGTGTCCCCGCGGCCCAGTCCTCGACCAGGCCTCCACCCCCAGGAAGCAGCCCGTGACAGCTGGCTAACACCCAGCTTGGGTGTGACACCCAGTCATGGGTTCGTATCCTGGCCGGGGAGGATTGACTGGGTGCAAATCCTTAACTGTAGCCTCTGTTTAACTCAACAGTAAATGGGTACTTGGTTGTGTAAAAACGATCCTTCGCGGCGGGGATCGTATTCCAGGGACCTTGCCCGAAATGCTACGCGTACTAGTGGCTGTACAAGAATGTAACAACTCTTGTATACAGTATATCTCAAAAAAAAAAAAAAAAAAAAAAGGTAAAGATTCTGCCACCTGTGGTTGAGGTTAACATCAACAGATTTCCTCCAAAATTGGCACCGCTACAGATAAGCTTATGTTTTGTAAGGTGTATAAGTTTTATTCAAATCTCCCAATAAAAAAAATGAGAAAAAAACAAAAATAATTTTTTTTTAACAACATTGTTTTGGCATAAAACTAATTATTAAAATACTTTATTATATGCTATTGTGATTGTTTAGTCATAGATATGATTTCAGTTGTCACTTGTGTTTGATGTTAATTTTTGACCATTTTAGAAAATTTTGGATCAGTTCAATATTTTCTTTCCTCCCTTCCTATTTATGCTACGATGCTGAGACTTGGACCAGTTGAAGCCCTTTTCATATACAACTAGTCAAAAAAATTTGATTGAAATCGAACTAGTTTAAATTTATTGCATATTTTAAAATTATGGCCCCTTAATAGGAGCTGTTCTCCATATCAACAAAATGTTCTTCTTTTTAAAAAAAATTGTCTAAAATCAATATCAAAAGATTTTTGATGAAAGTTTCACAACCCTGAAACCAATAAGTTGGAAATTTGTTTAACATTTTTAAGTAATTTTTACATAATTCAAATTTTTTGCTTCTTGACCCCTAAGGCTGTGCCGTTTAAAAGTTAACGTACACACTATTAATAACGCTCATAATGACGTGGGTACACATGTACCCTCGGCACACACTGGTGCTGGTGCATGTGTGTACCCTCGGTACACTGGTGCTGGCGTATGTGTGTACCCTCGGCACACTGATGCTGGGACATGTGTGTACCCTCGGCACACACTGGTGCTGGCGCATGTGTGTACCATCGGCACACTGGTGCTGGCGCATGTGTGTACCCTCGGCACACACTGGTGCTGGCGCATGTGTGTACCCTCGGCACACACTGGTGCTGGCACATGTGTGTACCCTTGGCACACACTGGTGCTGGCGCATGTGTGTACCCTCGGCACACACTGGTGCTGGTGCATGTGTGTACCCTCGGCACACTGATGCTGGCGCATGTGTGTACCCTCAGCACACTGGTGCTGGTGCATGTGTGTACCCTCGGCACACACTGGTGCTGGCGCATGTGTGTACCCTCGGCACACACTGGTGCTGGCGCATGTGTGTACCCTCGGCACACACTGGTGCTGGCGCATGTGTGTACCCTCGGCACACACTGGTGCTGGCGCGTATGTGTACCCTCGGCACACACTGGTGCTGGCGCATGTGTGTACCCTCGGCACACTGATGCTGGGACATGTGTGTACCCTCGGCACACTGATGCTGGCGCATGTGTGTACCCTCGGCACACTGATGCTGGCGCATGTGTGTACCCTCGGCACACTGATGCTGGCGCATTTGTGTACCCTCGGCACACTGATGCTGGCACATGTGTGTACCCTCGGCACACACTGATGCTGGGACATGTGTGTACCCTCGGCACACTGATGCTGGCGCATGTGTGTACCCTCGGCACACTGATGCTGGCACATGTGTGTACCCTCGGCACACTGATGCTGGCACATGTGTGTACCCTCGGCACACACTGATGCTGGGACATGTGTGTACCCTCGGCACACTGATGCTGGCGCATGTGTGTACCCTCGGCACACACTGGTGCTGGCGCATGTGTGTACCCTCGGCACACACTGGTGCTGGTGCATGTGTGTACCCTCGGCACACTGATGCTGGCACATGTGTGTACCCTCGGCACACTGATGCTGGCGCATGTGTGTACCCTCGGCACACTGATGCTGGCACATGTGTGTACCCTCGGCACACTGATGCTGGCACATGTGTGTACCCTCGGCACACTGATGCTGGCGCATGTGTGTACCCTCGGCACACACTGGTGCTGGCGCATGTTTGTACCCTCGGCACACACTGGTGCTGGTGCATGTGTGTACCCTCGGCACACTGATGCTGGCACATGTGTGTACCCTCGGCACACTGATGCTGGCGCATGTGTGTACCCTCGGCACACTGATGCTGGCACATGTGTGTACCCTCGGCACACTGATGCTGGCACATGTGTGTACCCTCGGCACACTGATGCTGGCACATGTGTGTACCCTCGTCACACTGGTGCTGGCACATGTGTGTACCCTCGGCACACTGATGCTGGCGCATGTGTGTACCCTCGGCACACTGATGCTGGCACGTGTGTACCCTCGGCACACACTGGTGCTGGCGCATGTGTGTACCCTCGACACACACTGGTGCTGGCGCATGTGTGTACCCTTGGCACACTGATGCTGGCGCATGTGTGTACCCTCTGCACACACTGGTGCTGGCGTATGTGTGTACCCTTGGCACACACTGGTGCTGGCGCATGTGTGTACCCTCGGCACACACTGGTGCTGGCGCATGTGTGTACCCTCTGCACACACTGGTGCTGGTGCATGTGTGTACCCTTGGCACACTGATGCTGGCGCATGTGTGTACCCTTGGCACACTGATGCTGGCGCATGTGTGTACCCTCTGCACACACTGGTGCTGGCGCATGTGTGTACCCTCGACACACACTGGTGCTGGCGCATGTGTGTACCCTTGGCACACTGATGCTGGCGCATGTGTGTACCCTCTGCACACACTGGTGCTGGCGTATGTGTGTACCCTTGGCACACTGGTGCTGGCGCATGTGTGTACCCTCGGCACACACTGGTGCTGGCGCATGTGTGTACCCTCGACACACATTGGTGCTGGCACATGTGTGTACCCTCGGCACACACTGGTGCTGGCACATGTGTGTACCCTCGACACACATTGGTGCTGGCGCATGTGTGTACCCTCGGCACACACTGGTGCTGGCGCATGTGTGTACCCTCGGCACACACTGGTGCTGGTGCATGTGTGTACCCTCGACACACATTGGTGCTGGCGCATGTGTGTACCCTCGGCACACACTGGTGCTGGCACATGTGTGTACCCTCGACACACATTGGTGCTGGCGCATGTGTGTACCCTCGGCACACACTGGTGCTAGCGCATGTGTGTACCCTCGACACACATTGGTGCTGGCGCATGTGTGTACCCTCGGCACACTGGTTCTGGCGCACTTGTGTACCCTCGGCACACACTAGTGCTGGCGCATGTGTGTACCCACGGCACACTGGTAATTACCTAAGTGTAGTTACAGGATGAGAGCTACGCTCGTGGTGTCCCGTCTTCCCAGCACTCTTTGTCATATAACGCTTTGAAATTACTGACGGTTTTGGCCTCCATCACCTTCTCACCTAACTTGTTCCAACGGTCTACCACTTTGTTTACAAAAGTGAATTTTCTTATATTCCTCTGGCAACTTTGTTTCCTTAGTTTAAATCTATGACCTCTTGTTCTTGAAGTTCCGGGTCTCGGGAATTCTTCCCTGTCAATTTTGTCGATTCCTGTTATTATTTTGTACGTAGTGATCATATCGCCTCTTTTTCTTCTATCTTCTAGTTTTTGCTTATTTAATGCCTCTAGCCTCTCCTCGTAGCTCTTGTTCTTCAGTTCTGCAATTCTTTTACCATGTTGTAGCTCAGTCGATTAAGGCAGCATCTGGCATGCTCACGGACGCAGGTTCGAATCCTTGTCACGGCCCTTGTGGATGTGTTCACCTCCATAACAATACATGTGCTCTGCAAGAAAACTTCATGCTTAATTGGTAGTCTTGCATGAATGTGTCGCCCACGCCACTTTGCTGCTATATTCCCGACAACACTAATAGTACAATACCTCAGTATGGCATATGTCTGTTAAAATAGTGGCACCTTCTTATAATGGATTCGTCTTAACATTAGCCCGAATTTGGTTACCGGTTGGTTCTCCCTTTCAAATATCAAACTTCTCAGAAAATGTTTGAATTATGGACTGGGCCCCTTTGAAACCCAGATCATTAGGAAGTCATTTTCTGAACATCAAACTTTTTTCAACAGTTTTCTAATATTTAGTTGATCAATATTCAAAGAAGGGCAATTTTCAGCAAATTCAGATTGGGGTCCAGAATGGTTTAATCCTAGTTTCCGTGGAGTGCCAGTACAGTACTGGTATTGATAAATAAAATACCCTCGGCGTGATTTGGTATTGGTATAATATTGTAAATATACACCAGTGCTTAGTACTACTGTATTTTCATAATTCTCTTTGCTTTTCAGGTGCCTGTAGACTTTGACATGTATGGCTTGGACCGTGTGAATGTCACGTCAAGGCTGCGCTACTCTGCAACACAACAGGCCCTTGCTTTCTTCTCCGTAATGGGGACGATTCTGGCAGTGTATTATTACTGTGAAGACAAGAAGATTCACTGGCCCGTGGCGAGTACTTTTTATATGTAGTCAAAATACGTTATGTATTTATTTAATACAGTGTTTAAATGTATGATACTGTGCATATATATTTAATACCTCTCAAAGGAATACATATTTGTATACTTTAGATTTCACTATCAGTATGTATATGCATGTGTGTCATGGAATAATTGCTTATGTGTAGTTACAGAATGAGATCTATGCTCGTGGTGTCCCATCTTGCCAATAATCTTTTGTCACATGACGTTCTAAAACTACTGATAGCTTTTGAAGTTCGCCTCCACCTCACTTTAATTGTTCCAACCATTTACCGCTCCATTCACAAGAGACCTTCCTGATATTTTTGTGTTGCCACCTTTGTTTCTTTAGCTCGAATCTATTATGTCGTGTTCTTGAAGTTGCAGGTTTAACTATTCTTCCTTGTCAATTGTGTCTATTCCAATCACTATTTGTATATATTATCATACTGCCTCTTTTCCTTCCATTTTCAACCTTTGGCATATTTTAGCACCTCTAGCCTCTCCTTGAGAGATCTTGTTTTTCAGTTCCAGAAACCATTTAGTAACATGACTTTGTAACTTTACCGGTTTATTGATGTGCTTCTCGGGATATAGACACCATACAACTGCTGCGTATTCCAATTTTGGTCTCGTGTTGTGAACCTTTTTGTTTGGTTATTTCTCCAGCCGTATCTTTAAAGGCGATGCTGAAGTTTGGCAGCATAGCTCAGGCTCCTCGCACGATTAGCCTGACGGTATGTTGTGGTGATGGCTTGTTATCCACAACCACGCCGAGATATCTTTTCTTGTCTAGTTATTTTTTTTAGTATCTTTTTACACAGTTTGTGGGTTAACTGTGGCCTGTTTGTCCACAATGTGCCATTTGTTTCCAATGAATAACACAAGGATTGTACCTGGATGGGGTTCTGAGAGTTCCACTCCCCTAGCTTGGCCCAGGGCCAGGTTTGACTTGAGAATGTGGTCCGACAGGCTGTTGCTTGGAGCAGCCCGCCAGACCACTTATCCACTACAATCCAGTTGGTTCGGCACTTCTTGCACAAAACTTTCCAGTTTTTTCTTGACTACTTCCACTTTTGTTCCGGTAATATTTCTTATAATTGCTGAGAGGATACAAACCCAACAAAAGGAATTTAAAAACTGACTTCGGAAGCGTATCAAGTCTGTCTGAAACATGTTCCTTTGAGGAAAGTCAGAAAGAGATCCAACATAGAAAGAGAATGCAGACGACTCTATAAAAAGAAGGAAAAAATAACGGAAATGCTTAAGCAGACACGACTTTTCCAGCAAAGGAATAAATTAAATAGGGAGATTGAAGAAATCGAGCGGAAATTGAAACACTCATATCAAACTGAAGAAAGGTAGTTAGAATGGAAACCAATTCAGGAAATAAAGAAAAATCCAAAATACTTCTTTACATATGCAAAATCAAAAGCAAAAACCACTGCCAGTATTGGACCTATTCGTACGAGTGAAGGGTCATACACGGAGGATGACAAAGAAATTAGTGAAATCCTAAAAAAGCAGTATGAGGACATGTTTAGTACTCTAGTAAACAACATGAAAGTGGAAGATCCAGACAATTTCTTTATGCCTGATATCCAAACCCCTGTAAATATAACCGATATCAACACCTTACTAGACTTTGAGAGAGAAATTGAATACATGGCCATGCTCTCATCTCCGGGTTCAGATTCGTGGAATTCAATATTTATAAAGAAATGCAAAGTGCCAGTAGCACAGGCACTCAGCATAATGTGGAGGAAGAGCTTGGATATGGGGGAGATACCAGATGCACTTAAAATAGCAGACATAGCCCAGTTACACAAGGGAGGGAGAAAAGCATTGGCAAAGAATTACAGACCAGTTACACTAACGTCCCACATAATAAAAGTATTTTAGAGGATGATTAGGAGTCAGGTCACCAATTTCATGGAGACCAATGACTTTCACAACCCAGACCAACATGGGTTTCGAGCGGGAAGATTGTGCCTCTCACAGCTACTTGATCGCTATGACAAAGTCACTGAGGCATTAGGAGATAAACAGAATGCTGATGTGGTATACACGGACTTTGCAAAGGCTTACGATAATGTGACCATGGAGTGATAGCACACAAAATGAGGTTAATGGGAATAACCGGTAAAGTTCGATGCTGGATATTCAGTTTTCTGTCAAACAGGACTCAACACGTAACAGTCAATCATATAAAATCGAGTCCAAGAACGGTTAAAAGCTCTGTACCTCAGGGTACAGTCCTTGCACCACTGCTTTTTCTTATTCTCATATCAGATATAGACAAAAATACAAGTCACAGCTTCATATCATCCTTTGCATATGAAACAAAAATCAGTATGAAAATTACCTCGGCTGAAGACATTGAAAAACTTCAAGCAGATATTAATAAAGTTTTTGACTGGGCAACAGAAAATAACATGATGTTTAACAGTGATAAATTCCAGGTACTCGGGTACAATAAAAATGAGGACCTTAAACATAATACAGGGTACAAAACACAAATCTACCCATAGTAGGAAAACAGCATGTAAAGGATTTGGGAATAATGATGTCTGACGACCTAACGTTTAGGGAGCATAACCAAGCAAATATTGCGTCAGCCAGAAAAATGATCGGATGGATTACGAGAACTTTCAAATCCAGGTATCCTATCACTATGGTTGTACTCTTCAAGTCACTTGTGTTGTCCTGTCTTGAATACTGCTTAGTACTCACTTCCCCCTTCAGAGCAGAAGAGATTGCTGAAATAGAGAGAATACAGAGAACATATACGGCATGCATAGACGCAATAAAGCACCTAAATTATTGGGATCGTCTCAAAGCCCTCCAAATGTATTCGCTAGAAAGAAGATGAGAGAGAGAGATCAAATAATATACAGCTGGAAGATACTGGAGGGCCAAGTACCATATCTACACAGTAAAATAACAACGCACTGGAGTGAACGATATGGAAGAAAATGCAGAATAGAACCAGTGAAAAGGAGGGGTGAAATAGGCACAATCAGAGAACACTGTATAAACATCAGAGGTCCACTGTTGTTCAACACCCTCCCAGCGAGCATAAGAAATATTGCTGGAACAACTGTGGATATCTTCAAGAGTAAACTAGATTGTTTCCTCCAAGGAGTGCCGGACCAACTGTGTGGTGGGTATGCGGGCCTGTGGGCCGCTCTAAGTAATAGCCTAGTGGACCAAACTTTCAAGTCAAGCCTGGCCTCGGGCCGGGCTTGAGGAGTAGAACTTCCAGAACCCCATCAACCAGGTATCAACCAGGCATGGGCATGTTGTCAATTTGTCTTTCAAAATCTGCAGCGTTCATGTTGATATCAGTTATATTTTCAGGGGTTTTAATACTATTCATGAAGAAGCTGTCTGGATCTTACTCTGTCAAGCTATTTATTGGGGGGCTAAACATGTCCTCATGCTGCTTGTTTTAGGATTTCTTTGTCCTCTGTGCATGAACCTTCGTTTGTAAGAATAGGTCCACTACTGACGGAGGTTTTTTATTGCGATTTCACATGTGAAGAAATATTTTTTATTTTTATTTATCTCTTGTATGGCTTTCTGTTCTAATTGCACTTCTTCGATCTGATGGCATTGCTTCGGTCTCTGTTCTATTTCTTCAATCTCCGTGTTTGACTTATTCTTTCTTTGTAGGGACAGTCGTGTCTGCTTGAACATTTCTGTGACTTCTTCTGTAGTACCTTCTGCGTTCTCTTTCTCCATTGGTGCATTTTCTGGCTTTCTGGAAAGGAACTCATTTCAGACAGACTTTATATATTTCAGAAGTCAGTAGTTCTATATCTTGCTTGGAATTTGTATTACTTAGAACAGTTTCCCATTAAATCTGATGCTCCACTCATTTTGTCTAGATGATTTTGAAGGACAAGACCTCCAGATATCTCTAAATCTAAGTCCCTGACTCTTCCTAGCAATTTAGTATCGTCTGTAAACGTGTTCTTGTAACTTGGTATCCCCTCTGGTAGATTGATATAGATAATGCTTATTACCGGTGCAAGAACCTAACCTCGAGGTAATCCGTTAATGACATTTCTCCAGTGGGATACATTTCTGCTGCTTGCATTTGTCTGTTACAAAAATATTTCGTTCATCAGTAGTCTGTCTCTCACCTCTGCAGTATATTCTACTTGCCAGAACTGCGTCTTGTGTGGGACTCTTGTCAAAGGTCTTTGTTAGTTCCTGATAGAATTCAGTTGGCCCAACCCTCCAAAGGATACCTGATCAACCAGGCTGTGACTCATACGTCAGGCTGCGAGCAGCCGCGTCTAACAGCCTGGTTGATCAGTCCAGCAACCAGGAGGCCTGGTCGACGACCGGGCCGCGGGGACACTAAGCCCCGGAAGCACCTCAAGGTAGCCTCAAGGTAGGTAGCCTCTCTTAGAAGAGCTACAGTGAATGTAGCTCTACTGTAAAAGCCAAAATGATTTGTTATGCAGGATCTTCCCATTCGTTTTTTTTTTTTTTATTTTCCTCTATTTATTACTGTGTATTATTTTTCCGGCCAATTTTACTACATGTCAGTGGTACAGTTCTATAATTCAGAGGGTCTTCTTTTTCTGTTTTTTTATAGATTGAAATTGTTTCTCTTTTTTAATACATGTGCATGGTTTCATGTCTGTAAGGATGTTTGGAAGGCAATTTGTATTGGGGTGGTAATCTTGGATGCACGGTCCCTTGGAACTCATGACGAGACCCTCACCTGGGCCAGACGGCTTTATTTCTCTTTAGTTCTTTGAGCAGTTAACTCGCCTAATTGTACCCATCTGATTGTGCATGCAAGGGGTTGAGCTTTGGCTCTTTGGCCCCTCACCTCTCACCTCTCAAAGTGTTCGATCAACTGGTGTACAAGTTCCTGAACTTGTTAAGCTCTATCATATCTACAGTTGAAACTGTGTTTGGAGTCTGTCTCTACCACATCACTGCCTAATGCATTCCATTTATTAACTACTCTGACACTAAAAATTTTTTTTCTAATGTGTGTATGGCATTGATTTCATTGTTCAAGTCGCACACAATTTGTTTATTATTTGTCTGTGATCAGGGAATTCAGTTTAACAATATTAGAAGTAGAATAATTTTTATAATTGTAATTTTATGTGAATCACGGGTGTTGCACTGTAATCTTGAGATGATTTTGGGGCTTAGCGTTCCCATGGCCCGGTCCTCGACCAGGCCTCCTTTATTGTTACACACCCACAGGAAGTAGCCTGTAGCATCTGTAACTCCCAGGTACCTATTTACTGCTAGGTGAACAGGAGCATCAGGGTAAAAGAAACTCGTCCCATTTGTTTCCACCTCCGCTGGGGAAACAGTGTATAAAAGAAAGTATACGGTATTAAACGTTTATAAAAATGGTATAAACAGTGGTGCAGCCTGGCCGAGGACCGGGCCGCGGGGACGTTGAGCTCCGACATCATTGCAAGGCAAGGTAACCGCAGCTCAGGGGTCGAGGGTTAACAGCATTTTTCCACCTAGTCTCGCGTAACTGTATACAAAGAAGGAAAGACTTGCGGAGCACTGTCAATAAAATAAGTATTTTTTGTCATGTAAAAAGTATTTTTGTCATCTAGACTTGTGTATGTGCAGCAGTTTTTTGTTATGTTTGGTTTGAAAGTACATGTTAATAGAAGTTTTAATGGTTACATTTTGTCTTTGCAGCTTCCAAAGCAGTATCCTCAAGGCACGGCAGTTCATTACACCTTCGAGCCGCTAGATTAAAGATGGAAGGGAGTGACATTTGCTGTATATAAAGTGATGGACAATTATGTCGCTTGTAAACTGTTTAATATAATAATAAATATTATTAAATATTTCATTATATCAGTAACCATTATGCAGTACAGTAGTTGTAGAATTATTTTATACAGGGATACCCAGACAAGGCTGGGTAACCTACCCCTCCCTCTATATCTCTCCCTCCCCTCCCTCTATATCTCTCTCTCCCCTCCCTCTATATCTCTCTCTCCCCTCCCTCTATATCTCTCTCTCCCCTCCCCTCCCACTCACCCCCTTCCTCTCTCTCCTCTCTCTCTCTCTCTCTCTCTCTCTCTCTCTCTCTCTCTCTCTCTCTCTCTCTCTCTCTCTCTCTCTCTCTCTCTCTCACTTTGTCTCTCTCTGTCTCTCGCTTTCTCTCTCTCTCTCTCTCGCTTTCTCTCTTTCTCTCGCTTTCTCTCTTCTCTCTCTTTTTATTCTTAGATTAATTTGATCAGAGGATTTATTACCGAACAAAATATAGAAAGTTTTGTCAATGTTGAGGGTGAGTTTGTTAGCAGTTAGCCCAAGATGGACTTTATTTAGTTCAGTATTCATTGTGACATCAAGTCAGGACTTGAGAAAATGAAGGTTGTGTCAACAGCAAATAAGATTGGGTTTGAGGTGTTGGGAGGCATTTGGAAGGTCATTAATGTAGATGAGAAAGGAAAGGGCCAAGTATGCTGCCCTGAGGAACACCAATGTTGATGGGTAGGGTGGGAGAAATAGAATTATTCACGGAAACATACTGGAGCTTGTCATTAATGTAAGAATGAAGATATTGCAGGGAGTGACCTTTGACTGCATAATGATGTAATTTAAGAAGAGGGTTTTGGTGGATGACTGTCTAAAAGCCTTGCGTAGGTCCACAAATAACCCAACAGGGAACTCATTTTTATCAAGAGCTGCATGTATCAAGTTAATCATACTAATAAGTGCATCGTTAGTGCTTTTTTTTGGGTCTGAAACCATATTGGCAAAAGCTAAGTATATTCTGCTTTGCTAGATCAAAGTAAAGCTGCTTGAGGGTTATTAGGTTCGCAGTGGTCAACATTAAAAGCCCCCGAGAGTATTAGTTGGTTGAGGGTCTCAAGGGCTAACAACACTGCAAACCAGGCATGTCGGGGCAGATCTCACAGAAATCTTTTAAAATACTGAACAATTTGGAAGATGTTGATCTGGACAACTTCAGAAGGTCAGATGTAACACAAACAAGGAACAACGGTTTCAAGCTCAACAAGCCACACTGGAGGATTGAGAACTGGAGATGCTTTTTCACCCACAGGTGAAAACGTTAGTATAGTTGACCAAGGGACTTTATTAAGGTAGCATAGTTCCCCAAGGGGCAGTATTAAGGTAGCACAGTTCCCCAAGGGGCAGTAGTGAGGTAGTATAGTTCCCCAAGGGGCAGTAGTAAACTAGCACAGTTCCCCAAGGGGCAGTATTAAGGTAGCACAGTTCCCCAAGGGGCAGTAGAGAGGTAGTATAGTTCCCCATGGGGCAGTAGTAAAGTAGCACAGTTCCCCAAGGGGCAGTATTAAGGTAGCACAGTTCCCCAAGGGGCAGTAGTAAAGTAGCACAGTTCCCCAAGGGGCAGTATTAAGGTAGCACAGTTCCCCATGGGGCAGTATTAAAGTAGCACAGTTCCCCAAGGGGCAGTATTAAGGTAGCACAGTTCCCCAAGGGGCAGTATTAAGGTAGCACAGTTCCCCAAGGGGCAGTAGTAAAGTAGCACAGTTCCCCAAGGGGCAGTATTAAGGTAGCATATACTGGCCTGCCAACATCACATATACTGGCCTGCCAACACCACATATACTGGTCTGCCAACATCACATATACTGGCCTGCCAACACCACATATACTGGCCTGCCAACACCACATATACTGGTCTGCCAACATCACATATACTGGCCTGCCAACACCACATATACTGGCCTGCCAACATCACATATACTGGCCTGCCAACACCACATATACTGGTCTGCCAACATCACATATACTGGCCTGCCAACACCACATATACTGGCCTGCCAACATCACATATACTGGCCTGCCAACACCACATATACTGGTCTGCCAACATCACATATACTGGCCTGCCAACACCACATATACTGGCCTGCCAACATCACATATACTGGCCTGCCAACACCACATATACTGGCCTGCCAACACCACATATACTGGTCTGCCAACATCACATATACTGGCCTGCCAACACCACATATACTGGCCTGCCAACACCACATATACTGGCCTGCCAACACATATACTGGCCTGCCAACACCACATATACTGGCCTGCCAACATTACATATACTGGCCTGCCAACATCACATATACTGGCCTGCCAACACCACATATACTGGCCTGCCAACATCACATATACTGGCCTGCCAACACCACATATACTGGCCTGCCAACATTACATATACTGGCCTGCCAACATTACATATACTGGCCTGCCAACACCACATATACTGGCCTGCCAACACATATACTGGCCTGCCAACATTACATATACTGGCCTGCCAACACCACATATACTGGCCTGCCAACATCACATATACTGGCCTGCCAACACCACATATACTGGCCTGCTAACACCACATATACTGGCCTGCCAACACCACATATACTGGCCTGCCAACACCACATATACTGGCCTGCCAACATTACATATACTGGCCTGCCAACATCACATATACTGGCCTGCCAACACCACATATACTGGCCTGCCAACATCACATATACTGGCCTGCCAACACCACATATACTGGCCTGCCAACATTACATATACTGGCCTGCCAACATTACATATACTGGCCTGCCAACACCACATATACTGGCCTGCCAACACATATACTGGCCTGCCAACATTACATATACTGGCCTGCCAACATTACATATACTGGCCTGCCAACATTACATATACTGGCCTGCCAACACCACATATACTGGCCTGCCAACACCACATATACTGGCCTGCCAACACCACATATACTGGCCTGCCAACATTACATATACTGGCCTGCCAACACCACATATACTGGCCTGCCAACACCACATATACTGGCCTGCCAACACCACATATACTGGCCTGCCAACACCACATATACTGGCCTGCCAACATCACATATACTGGCCTGCCAACACCACATATACTGGCCTGCCAACACCACATATACTGGCCTGCCAACGCCACATATACTGGCCTGCCAACACCACATATACTGGCCTGCCAACACCACATATACTGGCCTGCCAACATCACATATACTGGCCTGCCAACACCACATATACTGGCCTGCCAACACCACATATACTGGCCTGCCAACACCACATATACTGGCCTGCCAACACCACATATACTGGCCTGCCAACATCACATATACTGGCCTGCCAACATCACATATACTGGCCTGCCAACATCACATCTCCAACACCAATATCACACTAAAAAACAACATAAAACCTGATAACCCCCATCATTATAGACATTATAGAGAGCCCAAACATGTTAATAGAGTCATATTATAGATTATAGAGACCAAAATTCTCCCTCACGAAAATACACCAATGCCCCGCTTCAAACACCACCCCCGCAATAAAAACCCATCAAAACCATTAACTCCCCACCATTATAGCCATTATAGAGCCCCCAGACCTATAACCGGGTATATAATAAGCCCTGCCAGCGAGAAAAGAACCAAGCGGCCGGCGCGCGGGGGTTGACCGTCTTACCCGCCATAACAGACAGCGTGGCGCCAAAACTCCCCGCCGGGGGACCTACAACATACCCTTCCTCAACCGGTTTTCCGGAAGTTCCTCACTTCCCAGGCTGTCTGCTGTCCACAAACCCTCGCCCCACCAGGTTAAGGGGAGTCTGGCGCTTCCCGCGCAACCGGTTTGATCAGCTGGAACCGGTTCATTGGGCCGCAGGTGAGTGAAATATGAGGACATATGGAGTTTCTACCCACCCACACCCAAGTCTCCATTCATGGCCGCTTATTTATTGGTTTATTTCGTTGGATTTGGTCATTTATGCTGGTGGAGGAGGAGCGAGGGTCGCCTCAAGGGTGTATAATACACTATACATCAGTGGTGTATTAATGTGTATTTGGTTAGATTCTTTATACAACAGTTTTTCACTCTACCCGAAATTTTTATTATTTTCGGGGGCTGATTTTAGGTTTATTTTTGTCTATTATTTATGTAAATTTTTGTTTTAATGCGTTTGTGTCAGGTGTGTGTGGTGTCAGGTGTAGTTTGTGTGGTGTCAGGTGTGTGTGTGTGTGGTGTCAGGTGTGTAGTGTGTGGTGTCAGGTGTGGTTTGTGGTGTCAGGTGTGTTGTGTGGTGTCTGGTGTGGTTTGTGGTGTCAGGTGAGTTGTGTGGTGTCAGGTGTGTGTGTGTGGTGTCAGGCGAGTTGTGTGATGTCAGGTGTGTGTGGTGTCAGGTGAGTTGTGTGGTGTCAGGTGGGGTTTGTGTAGTGTCAGGTGTGGTTTGTGTGGTGTCAGGTGTGGTTTGTGTGGTGTCAGGAGTGGTTTGTGTGGTGTCAGGTGTGGTTTGTAGTGGTGTAAGGTGTGTGTGGTGTCAGGTGTGGTTTGCGTCGTGTCAGGTGTGGTTTGTGTGGAGTCAGGTGTGGTTTGTGTGGTGTCAGGTGTGGTTTGTGTGGTGTCAGGTGTGTGTGGTGTCAGGTGTGTTGTGTGGTGCCAGGTGTGGGTTGTGTGGTCAGGTGTGGTGTCAGATGTGGTTTGTATGGTGTCAGGTGTGTGTGGTGTCAGGTGTGTTGTGTGGTGTCAGGTGTGGTTTGTGTGGTGTCAGGTGTGGTTTGTGTGGTGTCAGGTGTGGTTTGTGGTGTCAGGTGTGTGTGGTGTCAGGTGTGTTGTGTGGTGTCGGGTGTGGTTTGTGGTCAGGTGTGGTTTGTGTGGTGTCAGGTGTGGTTTGTGTGGTGTCATGTGTGATTTGTGTGGTGTCAGTTGTGGTTTGTGTGGTCAGGTGTGGTGTCAGGTGTGGTTTGCAGTGTCAGGTGTGTGTGTGTGTGGTGTCTGATGTGGTTTGTATGGTGTCAGGTGTGGTTTGTGTGGTGTCAGGTGTGTTGTGTGGTGTCATGTGTGGTTTGTGTGGTGTCAGGTGTGTGTGTGTGTGGTGTCAGGTGTGGTTTGTGGTGTCAGGTGTGTTGTGTGGTGTCAGGTGTGGTTTGTGTGGTGTCAGGTGTGGTTTGTGTAGTGTCAAGTGGTTTGTGTGGTGTCAGGTGTGGTTTGTTTGGTGTCAGGTGTGTTGTGTCAGCTGTGTTGTGTGGTGTCAGGTGTGTGTGTAGTGTGTCAGCTGTGTTGTGGTGTGTCAGGTGTGTTGTGTGGTGTCAGCTGTGTTGTGTGGTGTCAGCTGTATTGTGTGGTGTCAGCTGTGTTGTGGTGTGTCAGCTGTGTTGTGTGGTGTCAGCTGTGTTGTGTGGTGTGTCAGCTGTGTTGTGTGGTGTGTCAGGTGTGTTGTGTGGTGTGTCAGCTGTGTTGTGTGGTGTCAGGTGTGTTGTGTGGTGTCAGGTGTGCTGTGTTGTGTGGTGTGTCAGCTGTGTTGTGTGGTGTGTCAGCTGTGTTGTGTGGTGTCAGCTGTGTTGTGTGGTGTGTCAGCTGTGTTGTGTGGTGTCAGCTGTGTTGTGGTGTGTCAGGTGTGTTGTGTGGTGTCGGCTGTGTTGTGTGGTGTCAGCTGTGTTGTGTGGTGTGTCAGCTGTGTTGTGTGGTGTGTCAGCTGTGTTGTGTGGTGTGTCAGCTGTGTTGTGTGGTGTCAGCTGTGTTGTGTGGTGTCAGGTGTGTTGTGTGGTGTCAGGTGGGGTTTGTGTAGTGTCAGGTGTGGTTTGTGTGGTGTCAGGTGTGGTTTGTGTGGTGTCAGGAGTGGTTTGTGTGGTGTCAGTTGTGGTTTGTGTGGTGTCAGCTGTGTTGTGTGGTGTAAGGTGTGTGTGTGGTGTCAGGTGTGGTTTGCGTCGTGTCAGGTGTGGTTTGTGTGGAGTCAGGTGTGGTTTGTGTGGTGTCAGGTGTGGTTTGTGTGGTGTCAGGTGTGTGTGGCGTCAGGTGTGTTGTGTGGTGCCAGGTGTGGGTTGTGGTCAGGTGTGGTGTCAGATGTGGTTTGTATGGTGTCAGGTGTGTGTAATGTCAGGTGTGTTGTGTGGTGTCAGGTGTGGTTTGTGTGGTGTCGGGTGTGGTTTGTGTGGTGTCAGGTGTGGTTTGTGGTGTCAGGTGTGTGTGGTGTCAGGTGCGTTGTGTGGTGTCGGGTGTGGTTTGTGTGGTGTCAGGTGTGGTTTGTGTGGTGTCAGGTGTGATTTGTGTGGTGTCAGTTGTGGTTTGTGTGGTCAGGTGTGGTGTCAGGTGTGGTTTGCAGTGTCAGGTGTGTTTGGTGTCAGATGTGTGTGTGTGGTGTCTGATGTGGTTTGTATGGTGTCAGGTGTGGTTTGTGGGGTGTCAGGTGTGTTGTGTGGTGTCAGGTGTGGTTTGTGTGGTGTCAGGTGTGTGTGTGTGTGGTGTCAGGTGTGGTTTGTGGTGTCAGGTGTGTTGTGTGGTGTCAGGTGTGGTTTGTGTGGTGTCAGGTGTGGTTTGTGTGGTGTCAGGTGTGGTTTGTGTGGTGTCAAGTGGTTTGTGTGGTGTCAAGTGGTTTGTGTGGTGTCAGGTGTGGTTTGTTTGGTGTCAGGTGTGTTGTGTCAGCTGTGTTGTGTGGTGTGTCAGGTGTGCTGTGTAGTGTGTCAGCTGTGTTGTGTGGTGTCAGCTGTGTTGTGTGGTGTCAGCTATGTTGTGTGGTGTGTCAGCTGTGTTGTGTGGTGTCAGCTATGTTGTGTGGTGTGTCAGCTGTGTGGTGTCAGCTGTGTTGTGTGGTGTCAGTTGTGTTGTGTGGTGTGTCAGCTGTGTTGTGTGGTGTCAGCTGTGTTGTGTGGTGTGTCAGCTGTGTTGTGTGGTGTGTCAGCTGTGTTGTGTGGTGTCAGCTGTGTTGTGTGGTGTCAGCTGTGTTGTGTGGTGTGTCAGGTATGTTGTGTGGTGTCAGCTGTGTTGTGTGGTGTCAGCTGTGTTGTGTGGTGTGTCAGCTGTGTTGTGTGGTGTCAGGTGTGTTGTGTGGTGTCAGGTGTGCTGTGTAGTGTGTCAGCTGTGTTGTGTGGTGTCAGCTGTGTTGTGTGGTGTCAGCTATGTTGTGTGGTGTGTCAGCTGTGTTGTGTGGTGTCAGCTATGTTGTGTGGTGTGTCAGCTGTGTGGTGTCAGCTGTGTTGTGTGGTGTCAGTTGTGTTGTGTGGTGTGTCAGCTGTGTTGTGTGGTGTCAGCTGTGTTGTGTGGTGTGTCAGCTGTGTTGTGTGGTGTGTCAGCTGTGTTGTGTGGTGTCAGCTGTGTTGTGTGGTGTCAGCTGTGTTGTGTGGTGTCAGCTGTGTTGTGTGGTGTGTCAGGTATGTTGTGTGGTGTCAGGTGTGGTTTGTTTGGTGTCAGGTGTGTTGTGTCAGCTGTGTTGTGTGGTGTGTCAGCTGTGTTGTGTGGTGTGTCAGCTGTGTTGTGTGGTGTCAGGTGTGTTGTGTGGTGTCAGGTGTGTGTGTAGTGTGTCAGCTGTGTTGTGGTGTGTCAGGTGTGTTGTGTGGTGTCAGCTGTGTTGTGTGGTGTCAGCTGTATTGTGTGGTGTCAGCTGTGTTGTGGTGTGTCAGCTGTGCTGTGTGGTGTCAGCTGTGTTGTGTGGTGTGTCAGCTGTGTTGTGTGGTGTGTCAGGTGTGTTGTGTGGTGTGTCAGCTGTGTTGTGTGGTGTCAGGTGTGTTGTGTGGTGTCAGGTGTGCTGTGTTGTGTGGTGTGTCAGCTGTGTTGTGTGGTGTGTCAGCTGTGTTGTGTGGTGTCAGCTGTGTTGTGTGGTGTGTCAGCTGTGTTGTGTGGTGTCAGCTGTGTTGTGGTGTGTCAGGTGTGTTGTGTGGTGTCAGCTGTGTTGTGTGGTGTCAGCTGTGTTGTGTGGTGTGTCAGCTGTGTTGTGTGGTGTGTCAGCTGTGTTGTGTGGTGTGTCAGCTGTGTTGTGTGGTGTCAGCTGTGTTGTGTGGTGTCAGGTGTGATTGTGTGGTGTCAGGTGGGGTTTGTGTAGTGTCAGGTGTGGTTTGTGTGGTGTCAGGTGTGGTTTGTGTGGTGTCAGGAGTGGTTTGTGTGGTGTCAGGTGTGGTTTGTGTGGTGTAAGGTGTGTGTGGTGTCAGGTGTGGTTTGTGTGGTGTCAGGAGTGGTTTGTGTGGTGTCAGGTGTGGTTTGTGTGGTGTAAGGTGTGTGTAGTGTCAGTTGTGGTTTGTGTGGAGTCAGGTGTGGTTTGTGTGGTGTCAGGAGTGGTTTGTGTGGTGTCAGGTGTGGTTTGTGTGGTGTAAGGTGTGTGTGTGGTGTCAGGTGTGGTTTGCGTCGTGTCAGGTGTGGTTTGTGTGGAGTCAGGTGTGGTTTGTGTGGTGTCAGGTGTGGTTTGTGTGGTGTCAGGTGTGTGTGGCGTCAGGTGTGTTGTGTGGTGCCAGGTGTGGGTTGTGTGGTCAGGTGTGGTGTCAGATGTGGTTTGTATGGTGTCAGGTGTGTGTGATGTCAGGTGTGTTGTGTGGTGTCAGGTGTGGTTTGTGTGGTGTCAGGTGTGGTTTGTGGTGTCAGGTGTGTGTGGTGTCAGGTGCGTTGTGTGGTGTCGGGTGTGGTTTGTGTGGTGTCAGGTGTGGTGTCAGGTGTGGTTTGTGTGGTGTCAGGTGTGATTTGTGTGGTGTCAGTTGTGGTTTGTGTGGTTCAGGTGTGGTGTCAGATGTGGTTTGCAGTGTCAGGTGTGTTTGGTGTCAGATGTGTGTGTGTGGTGTCTGATGTGGTTTGTATGGTGTCAGGTGTGGTTTGTGGGGTGTCAGGTGTGTTGTGTGGTGTCAGGTGTGGTTTGTGTGGTGTCAGGTGTGTGTGTGTGTGGTGTCAGGTGTGGTTTGTGGTGTCAGGTGTGTTGTGTGGTGTCAGGTGTGGTTTGTGTGGTGTCAGGTGTGGTTTGTGTGGTGTCAGGTGTGGTTTGTGTGGTGTCAAGTGGTTTGTGTGGTGTCAGGTGTGGTTTGTTTGGTGTCAGGTGTGTTGTGTCAGCTGTGTTGTGTGGTGTGTCAGCTGTGTTGTGTGGTGTGTCAGCTGTGTTGTGTGGTGTGTCAGCTGTGTTGTGTGGTGTCAGGTGTGTTGTGTGGTGTCAGGTGTGCTGTGTAGTGTGTCAGCTGTGTTGTGTGGTGTCAGCTGTGTTGTGTGGTGTCAGCTATGTTGTGTGGTGTGTCAGCTGTGTTGTGTGGTGTCAGCTATGTTGTGTGGTGTGTCAGCTGTGTGGTGTCAGCTGTGTTGTGTGGTGTCAGTTGTGTTGTGTGGTGTCAGCTGTGTTGTGTGGTGTGTCAGCTGTGTTGTGTGGTGTGTCAGCTGTGTTGTGTGGTGTCAGCTGTGTTGTGTGGTGTCAGCTGTGTTGTGTGGTGTGTCAGGTATGTTGTGTGGTGTCAGCTGTGTTGTGTGGTGTCAGCTGTGTTGTGTGGTGTGTCAGCTGTGTTGTGTGGTGTCAGCTGTGTTGTGTGGTGTCAGGTGTGCTGTGTAGTGTGTCAGCTGTGTTGTGTGGTGTCAGCTATGTTGTGTGGTGTGTCAGCTGTGTTGTGTGGTGTCAGCTATGTTGTGTGGTGTGTCAGCTGTGTGGTGTCAGCTGTGTTGTGTGGTGTCAGTTGTGTTGTGTGGTGTGTCAGCTGTGTTGTGGTGTGTCAGCTGTGTTGTGTGGTGTGTCAGCTGTGTTGTGTGGTGTCAGCTATGTTGTGTGGTGTGTCAGCTGTGTTGTGTGGTGTCAGCTGTGTTGTGTGGTGTCAGCTGTGTTGTGTGGTATCAGCTGTGTTGTGGTGTCAGCTGTGTTGTGTGGTGTGTCAGCTGTGTTGTGTGGTGTGTCAGCTGTGTTGTGTGGTGTCAGCTGTGTTGTGTGGTGTGTCAGCTGTGTTGTGTGGTGTCAGCTGTGTTGTGTGGTGTCAGGTGTGTTGTGTGGTGTGTCAGCTGTGTTGTGTGGTGTGTCAGCTGTGTTGTGTGGTGTCAGGTGTGTTGTGTGGTGTCAGGTGTGTTGTGTGGTGTCAGGTGTGTGGTGTCAGGTGTGTTGTGTGGTGTGTCAGCTGTGTTGTGTTGTGTGTCAGCTGTGTTGTGTGGTGTGTCAGCTGTGTTGTGTTGTGTGTCAGCTGTGTTGTGGTGTGTCAGCTGTGTTGTGTGGTGTGTCAGCTGTGTTGTGTGGTGTCAGGTGTGTTGTGTGGTGTGTCAGCTGTGTTGTGTGGTGTGTCAGCTGTGTTGTGTGGTGTCAGGTGTGTTGTGTGGTGTGTCAGCTGTGTTGTGTGGTGTGTCAGCTGTGTTGTGTGGTGTCAGGTGTGTTGTGTGGTGTCAGCTGTGTTGTGTGGTGTCAGCTGTGTTGTGTGGTGTCAGCTGTGTTGTGTGGTGTCAGGTGTGTGTGGTGTGTCAGCTGTGTTGTGTGGTGTGTCAGCTGTGTTGTGTGGTGTCAGCTGTGTTGTGTGGTGTCAGCTGTGGTGTGTCAGCTGTGTTGTGTGGTGCGTCAGGTGTGTTGTGTGGTGTCAGGTGTGTTGTGTGGTGTCAGCTGTGTTGTGTGGTGTCAGCTGTGTTGTGTGGTGTGTCAGCTGTGTTGTGTGGTGTGTCAGCTGTGTTGTGTGGTGTCCAGCTGTGTTGTGTGGTGTCAGGTGTGTTGTGTGGTGTGTCAGCTGTGTTGTGTGGTGTGTCAGCTGTGTTGTGTGGTGTGTCAGCTGTGTTGTGTGGTGTCAGCTGTGTTGTGTGGTGTCAGGTGTGTTGTGTGGTGTCAGCTGTGTTGTGTGGTGTGTCAGCTGTGTTGTGTGGTGTGTCAGCTGTGTTGTGTGGTGTCAGCTGTGTTGTGTGGTGTCAGCTGTGTTGTGTGGTGTCAGCTGTGTTGTGTGGTGTGTCAGGTGTGTTGTGTGGTGTCAGCTGTGTTGTGTGGTGTCAGCTGTGTTGTGTGGTGTGTCAGCTGTGTTGTGTGGTGTCAGCTGTGTTGTGTGGTGTGTCAGCTGTGTTGTGTGGTGTCAGCTGTGTTGTGTGGTGTCAGCTGTGTTGTGTGGTGTCAGCTGTGTTGTGTGGTGTCAGGTGTGTTGTGTGGTGTCAGCTGTGTTGTGTGGTGTGTCAGCTGTGTTGTGTGGTGTGTCAGCTGTGTTGTGTGGTGTGTCAGCTGTGTTGTGTGGTGTGTCAGCTGTGTTGTGTGGTGTCAGCTGTGTTGTGTGGTGTGTCAGCTGTGTTGTGTGTGTGTCAGCTGTGTTGTGTGGTGTGTCAGCTGTGTTGTGTGGTGTCAGCTGTGTTGTGTGGTGTCAGCTGTGTTGTGTGGTGTCAGGTGTGTTGTGTGGTGTCAGCTGTGTTGTGTGGTGTGTCAGCTGTGTTGTGTGGTGTGTCAGCTGTGTTGTGTGGTGTCAGCTGTGTTGTGTGGTGTGTCAGCTGTGTTGTGTGGTGTCAGCTGTGTTGTGTGGTGTCAGCTGTGTTGTGTGTGTGTCAGCTGTGTTGTGTGGTGTGTCAGCTGTGTTGTGTGGTGTGTCAGCTGTGTTGTGGGTGTCAGCTGTGTTGTGTAGTGTGTCAGGTGTGTGTGTGTCAGCTGTGTTGTGTGGTGTGTCAGGCTGTGTTGTGTGGTGTCAGCTGTGTTGTGTGGTGTCAGCTGTGTTGGTGTCAGGTGTTGTGTGTGTGTCAGCTGTGTTGTGTGGTGTCAGCTGTGTTGTGTGGTGTGTCAGCTGTGTTGTGGTGTTGTCAGCTGTGTTGTGTGGTGTGTCAGCTGTGTTGTGTGGTGTGTCAGCTGTGTTGTGGGGTGTCAGCTGTGTTGTGTGGTGTGTCAGCTGTGTTGTGTGGTGTGTCAGCTGTGTTGTGGTGTGTCAGGTGTGTTGTGTGGTGTCAGGTGTGTTGTGTGGTGTCAGGTGTGTTGTGTGGTGTCAGGTGTGTTGTGTGGTGTCAGCTGTGTTGTGTGGTGTCAGCTGTGTTGTGTGGTGTGTCAGCTGTGTTGTGTGGTGTCAGGTGTGTTGTGTGGTGTGTCAGCTGTGTTGTGTGGTGTCAGCTGTGTTGTGTGGTGTCAGCTGTGTTGTGTGGTGTCAGGTGTGTGTGTGGTGTCAGCTGTGTTGTGTGGTGTCAGGTGTGTGTGTGGTGTCAGCTGTGTTGTGTGGTGTCAGGTGTGTGTGGTGTCAGCTGTGTTGTGTGGTGTGTTGTGTGGTGTCAGGTGTGTTGTGTGGTGTCAGCTGTGTTGTGTGGTGTCAGCTGTGTTGTGTGGTGTCAGCTGTGTTGTGTGGTGTCAGCTGTGTTGTGTGGTGTCAGCTGTGTTGTGTGGTGTCAGGTGTGTTGTGTGGTGTCAGGTGTGTTGTGTGGTATCAGCTGTGTTGTGTGGTATCAGCTGTGTTGTGTGGTATCAGCTGTGTTGTGTGGTGTCAGCTGTGTTGTGTGGTGTCAGCTGTGTTGTGTGGTATCAGCTGTGTTGTGTGGTATCAGCTGTGTTGTGTGGTGTCAGCTGTGCATGTGGTGTCAGCTGTGCATGTGGTATCAGCTGTGTCTAGCATATTATAACTTAATATAATGTGAATATATCCAGCATATTATAGCTGCATTTATCATAGCATACCTAGCTTGCTGTACAACTTATATAAAATAAACATACCTTTATTTAACTATTTCTAGCTAGTGTAGGAATATACTTGAATTTCACTCGTAATATACCCCACTAATGTATTTCAAATTATCTTCCAATTTTCCTGTAAACATTTTGGTAAATTTTGCTAGAAATTACCTACTGAAAATTATCTGTTGGATTAAGGACAGGTCCTTAAGTGGCTTTGACATGCTTAAGGCATTAGAAATGCTCTAAGCATTCACACCTGTACAACTCTACGCTCCCAAATACATACACTTTTAACACTCACCCTTACTTTCACGATACACACCTGCTACACACCTACATACCTGCTACACACCTGCCTACAAACTCTCCTTAACCTAAGCACACACGCCATTAAAGACATATGAGGACAGAATCGAGCGAGCGGGGCGCCCCTCACCTCTTAAGACGAGACCCCCTCCCCCGCACACACCTGTCACAGGTGTGTCTTACATGGCACACACCTGCCACAAGGTGTGCCTTACCTGGCACACACCTGTCACAGGTGTCGCGCACGGTCTACGTCACAATTTACACTACAAAACTGAAATATTCCTAGGCCTCGTATATCACATATATGTATTATATTAGGCCTCAGATAGCCGTGTATTAGGCCTAAAAAGGTTAAGTTTTCTTTGCAACATCAGTACGAAAACCTTTTCCTGTTTATCCAAATTCAGTAGTACCGATTTCTACTTTCTAGTTGCCTCACACATCAATATGTACGATAGTGCACATGTTACTATATGTACCACCTATATCGGAGGATGTATTAACATAACCAGGCCAGTATACATGCTGTATGATTTGTCTATGTAAATACATGCATGCATACTTAAACCAGAGCTAATTAAGCCTAGCTACCAGTATCCTATCATAACTTGCTATATTAAACTTACCAATCTGAACTTTTACTTAACTAAAGTGTACTTATCCGAGCTTAGCCGATCTCCAGAATGCAACCTAATAGCACTTGCCTAACTCCTGGGTACCTCTGTACTGCTAGATGAAGAGTGGTATTAGGTGAAAGGAAACATGCCCAACCCTTACAGTCCCACCTGGTAAATCAACCCTCCCGGGGATCCTTGATTGTGAGTCGAGAACGAAGCCAACTGTACTACAGGGCCTTTATTTGAGCTGACGTCTCCTAACTTTACATAACCAAGGCATGCCCCACTAACTTAGCCTCAGCATACCATGCTTTAACTCTCCCTAAGTATACCTAAAGCATTCTTAATTACTACCCTAATTTAACCTAAGTGACTCTACTCTTACTTAATCTAAACATGTATATCGTAACTTGATCTGTTAATATTACAGCAAGAATTATATAATAGCATTATGGGTGACAGTCAGTAGGTGTGTTTAGCTGGGGAGGCCCGGGATGTGGGTTTGAACCTTTGGCATGACTTCAATATATTGCTAAAAGATTAGTCTATAAATATGTTTGCCTCTCGCAGAAGGGACAATGTTGGAGGAGGTAAGCGGACAGCCGGACGGGATGCAGCCGGATGGGGCGCCCACCATGACACAACAACTGCCTCAAGTGTTTAGGTGCTTTGTGCAGACACCTACGTACCCTCTCTCCTCTCCACCTTCTAGTCCACTCAGCCCCATCACGTCCATAGTGCCTATAGTCTACTCTCCAAATGATACGGTCTTGCCCGCCGGCGGAGACGACACCAGCAAGCCCACTACTTCAGATGCCATGAGTCCGAGTTCTCCAATATATTGTAATACATACATTGGGTACACATCTCCTTACCAATGTGTCATGTATACCATGTGCCCTGTGGTGCCCATCCCCTTGTCAAGTCCCTCAGACGGGGAGAACTACAACAGTAGCGAGTCGTCCAACGGCTTCCAGAAAGAGGCTGATGAATCCATGGCATGTGAGTATGAGTACCCAGAGCCGGTGCTGTGCCCCATGCCCAATTATGCCGCGCCATCGTGCCTCCTCGTGTCACGGGAAGAGGAGAGCTTTGAGAAATCTGTGAACGAAAGCGCCTCTCCACCATCCATTGTCACAAACTTGTTCCCCAAAGTTAGTGATGATGGGTTATTGGTCACGTCTGGGGACGAGTGCAGTCATGAAACCAAGCCAGAAACAGACAGTCGTGATATCGGGGTGTTTGGCGTGGACGGCTGTTGGTATCCCGTTGTTAACCTCTCCGCCAACGACTCCGGCGTGGACGTGACCACACCCGAGTCCTTCCACCAGTCTGAGCCGCCGTTGAGAAAGCAGCCTCAGGAGTGCCAGCAGTATAACATTTGGAAAAGGCCGGCGTCATTCAACCCCTCTCTCTTGTCTCGGAGAACACCAGCCTCGGTCACCGACACGAGATCCTTTTCCAGACTACAAAAGCCAAGGCCTCAGCCTTCCAAGAGTACCCCTCTTCCCTTCTATAACCTCTATCATCACCTCGACCTTCCCACCAACATCTTGGGTCGTCCTCGACTCCTACACACTCTCCGTAAAGATGGCCAACTGTGAGTTACCGTGGATATGTTCTTAGTATGATGCCTGCACTAGGAGTATACTGGGTTGGTGTGTATATGTTCTAAGTATGATGCCTGCACTAGGAGTATACTGGGTTGGTGTGTATATGTTCTTAGTATGATGCCTGCACTAGGAGTATACTGGGTTGGTGTGTATATGTTCTTAGTATGATGCCTGCACTAGGAGTATACTCTTTAGACAGTTTACAGCCTCAAAACTGTTATATTTGCAGATAACATGTCAGAGTTTCACATTGACATTGCATGAACATGATTGCAGTGTAGTCATGAGGACCAATGCATCATTTGTTTATGTAGGCAAGTTGCAAGATTGGTGAATAGTCTCAAACATTAGCCTTTAATGAATTTGCAAGACTGATTCACCACTTAATAATTACCTAGAACATACCTGGGAGAGGGTTCTGGGAGTTCTACTCCCCTTAATCTATTTGTGAGAGCTTGGTCCACCAGGCTGTTGCATGGAGCTGCCCGCAGGCCCACATATCCACTACAACCTGGTTGGTCCGGCACTTCTTGCAAGAACCTGTCCAAATGCCTCTTCAATACATCCACCTTTGTACAAAAATCTGTATTTACACAACCTTCTTGTCTATACCAGCCAGTATAAGAAATATAGCCGTAACAACCGTGGACATCTTCAAGAGGAAACTAGGCGGCTTTCTTCAAGGAGTGCCGGACCAACCGGGCTGTGGTGGGTATGTGGGCCTGCGGGCCGCTCCAAGCAACAGCCTGCTAGCCCAAACTCTCACAAGTCAAACCTGGCCTCAGGCCGGGCTTGGGGAGTAGAAGAACTCCCAGAACCCCATCAAGCAGGTATATGAGGACCTGGGGCCGTTCCAAGCAACAGCCTGGTAAACCAAACTCAAAACAGACAGAGTTTGTCAAGCCTGGCCTCAGGCAGGGTTTGGGGAGTAGAAGAACTCCCAGAACCCCATCAAGCAGGTATATATATATTTATATGTCAACACACTGAAACTGCTGATAACATTCAACAGGTGTGTTGAGGAGCTGTGGCAGAAGCACATGTTGGTGTTGTTCCGTAACTTCCGCGACGACTGGGTGTTGAGCAGCGCCCACCCCGCCAAGAAGTTTGGACCCAGTTGGCACATGTTTAAGGATCTGGCTAAAGTCCGCTTCTATTGCAGGGTAAATAACTTATCTTATACGTTATTAATGGTAATTATGGGTAATTATTGAACTTCTGGACCTGTGATGCCTTTTCCCCTTCCGCATGAAAATGGAAAATGTATAAAAGATTACTTCAGATTTAACATTTAAGCGATGAGTCACAATAACGTGGCTGAAGTATGTTGACCAGACCACACACTAGAAATTGAAGGGACGACGACGTTTCGGTCCGTCCTGCACCATTCTCAAGTCGATTGTGATGAGGAGATTGATTGATTGATGAAGATTAAGCCACCCAAAAGGTGGCACGGGCATGAATAGCCCGTAAGTGGTGGCCCTTTTGAGCCATTACATTCTAGTGTGTGGTCTGGTCAACATCAAAAATTAACATTTAAGATTATTAAATGTAATACACAGATTAATCTGTGTAGAGTAATACATTGTAAGTCTGCTGAGAATTAGACAAGCTTACCCCTTACGTCTTCCCTGGAAACACAAACCGAAACTGTCTCTATTTTCCGCTTGTTACAACTTGTAATAAAGTTGTCACATCTTGGCTTAACGTGTTTATGACGTATTAGAACGCTGTTACAACTTGCTATATTGTTTGTTATAACTGGTTAGGAGGTGTTAAAACTGGTTCGAACGTTGTACCAACGTCGTAGTTTCGGTGTGTGTTTGGCGGGTTGTTACGAAGGAAATATATATTTACTATTACTTACATATTTACTTTTTATTTATTATTTATATATATACGAGACGTTATATGGGGTTTATGAGAGTACATTGATGTTTTAACATTCTTGCACAGCCACTAACACGCATAGAGTTTCGGGCAGGTCCTTAATGTAACTGATAATTTTAAGGAGGTAATTTCTATCACAATTGAACAATTTATTTGTTGACCAAACTACACACTAGAAAGTGAAGAGACGACGACGTTTCGGTCCTTCCTGGACCATTACTCAAGTGGATTGTGACACACACACAGTCGACTTGAGAATGGTCCAGCACGGACCGAAACGTCGTCATCTCTTGACTTTCTAGTGTGTGGTCTGGTCAACATTTTTCAGCCAGGTTATTGTGACTCCTCGTCTGCATTTTTAAAACTTGCTTACAACAAAAAATGACTTTGTATTCCGTCAACTGTTGCCTTCAGAAGTGTAGTGACGGCTGGACCAGCATGTACGGCGTAGTGGTCTTCTACTACAGGTGGGATCGCAACTGTCTCCGCGGCCAGATCTTCTACCAGATCCCCGGACAGAAATGTGGCAATTGTAATCCCAACGACTTCGAGGTGCCGATGTGGTACCCAGAGGAAGCCCAGAAGGTAAGGTTGGGTTGTGTGTTGGTCTCTCAATCTGCTTCTAAGCCTTCATTGATGTGTATTGTGGACAACAAAATAATAATGATCATCACCTAATTATCTGTACAAAAATTAAAGAATTTAAGTTCTTACAATAATGTTAAAACTCTTGTATACATAAATACAAAATATAATAACAATAGTAATTATATTTTAACGAAGTAAGAGTACATACATTCATACATACATACATACATACATACATACATACATACATATACACAAACACACACACACACACAAAAACATTAGAAAGTTGTCTTTCACAGAGTGGTAGACGGTTGGAACAAGTTAAGTGAGAAGGTGGTGGAGGCCAAGACCTTCAGTAGTTTCAAGGCGTTATACGACAAAGAGTGTTGGGAAGACGGGACACCATGAACGTAGTTCCCATCCAGTAACCAGTGTCCATAATAAATATGTAGGGTTGCTTCGTCGGCTCATAGTCGAGGGACCCTGGTTCAGTCCCTGGGAGGGGGGGGGGGGGGGGTAGGACAGAAATGGTTGGGCAGGATAGAAATGGTTTCCTTTCATCTGACTGTAAAACCTCCACGTTGCTATTCCACCCTATCACTTAACCCCCCAGCTTAACACTGCTTGCACGCTCACTGTGACCCTCACTGAACTCCCAGCTAATATATTAAACTGAAATATTAAATGAGGAAGCAACAAAATGAAGGGTTATGAATTTATTATAATTAATAAGAACTTAAACTTCCAGCCGCCACCACCTTCCCGAAACCTGAATGTATTACTGATCTCCCAGGAAGAACAGTGAACAATAAGCATGAACTCGAAGGGTGTAGGAATCTTGACGATAATGCTTGGGAATTATTTATAGAAATCTTTACTTTAAGGTTTTGTCCCATACTTCTTGGGGAGTGGATAGGTGCACGCTCCTCTGTTTGCACTCCTCTCTCGTCCTGTCTAAGCTCGATTATGGTTGCCCTGCATACTCTTCTGCTTCTCCTTCTACTCTTCACCGTCTTGATGCTTTGCACCATACTGGGTTGCGCCTCAGTTCTGGTGCTTTTCGTTCAACTCCCGCCCTCAGCTTGTACACTGACACTGGCTTTCTGTCTCTCCAGGATCGCCGTGATCGCTACAGCCTTCGCTATCTTGCGCGGTCCTTACAGCATCCTCACTCTCGCCTCTATCGTGCTTTGACTTTTACCTCTCCTGTAGTTCCTGTTCCTCTTCCCCACCTTCCTCTTCACCACCTCCCTCTTTCTGTTTATTTGTCTCGCTTACAAGATTCTCTTTCGGATCGTATTACCAATGTTTCTCCTCGTATTGTTCCGTCCTTGGCCCCGTGGAGGGTCCCCTTCCCAAATTTTGTACTTCCCTGACCCGCATCACTAAAGCCTTTACCCCCTCCTACAGTTCTGAAACGCCTCTTCCTTGAGCACTTTTTTCACACTGCCACTCCGTTCCCATCTTCACTGACGGGTCAAAGTCTGCTGACGGCGTGGGTTACTCTGTTGTTTTTACTGACCACACTTATATGTGTCGCCTTCCTCCAGAGACTAGCATCTTCACAGCAGAACTCTATGCTATTCTCTATGTTCTTCATCTCCTGCTTTCTCGTTGTCAATCCCCCTTCCTGGTAGTAGTTGACTCTCGTAGTGCCCTCATGGCTTTGGGGTCCTTTAATCTGGTCCACCCGGTGGTCATAGAGATTCAACATTGGCTGTTTCTTATCTCCAGTAAATCTAAGTCAGTAGAGTTTTGCTGGATTCCCAGCCATGTTGGCGTCTTTAAATAAGCGTGTTGATGCTGCTGCTAAGAAAGTTATCCATACTTGTCCCATCTCCCGAAAGGTATTCCTTATTCCGACATTTACCCAGTTATTCATTCATTCATCCTTTCCTGTTGGCAGGGTTGGTGGTCTTCTGTTACTGGTAAGAAACTGCGTACTCTTAAAAGTCGTGTGTCCCCGTGTCCTTCCTCCTGCCACCGTAACCGGCAGTGGGAAACGGCTCTAGCTAGGTTACGTATTGGCCATACACGTTTAACTCACGGTCACTTAATGGAGCGCCGCCCTGCTCCTTATTGTCCAAATTCCATTGTCCCTCTTACGGTCGTGCATATCCTTGTTGAATGTCCTGACTTCCAGGACGAGCATGTGTCTTGCTTTCCGACCGTCCTCTCGCGGTCACTTGTCCCTCGATAGAATTCTTGGTGACTCGGATACTTTTGATATTGTTCGCCTTATGCGTTTCTGTTCTCTTATTGGCATCCTTGGTGATATTTAGCGCCCTCTGATTATCCCGCACATTTGGTGGTGCTACACAGCCTTCCCGGCGTGTTGTCTCCTTTTGATAATTACTTACTTACTTTACTTATTGAGGAGACAGGGACTTCCAATATAGCACATAAACACGACATAAAAATGTCTCAGCATTAATAAAAAGGAGGGACAAACATCTAAACAACAAAAATACATTCATAAACACTTTATTTAACAAGAGATACGTTTAATTAATATCCTAACTGTAAATATATCCCTAAGAGGCAATATAAATGGAGTGCAAATATGATGTACCAAAACTCAGACACACACATTACCCTACTCCTGCAGTCACCAGCCACAGATGTTGAATGGCTTTGCCCTCAGGTCCTTGGACCTGTCCCAAATTTGACTCACAAGCTAACCAGTCAAGGAAACTCCACCCACACTATTTCCTTAGGCACAATAAACCTCGCCTCTCCAAGTCTAGAGGAGACAACGGAGAGGAGCAGTCAAGGACAGCAGCAGGAAGAGGCGGAGCAGAAAGAGGGGAGCGCACCTCAGCAAGGGCAGCAACCGAGAGGGAAGCGGGGGCCAAAGAAACCTCCATTAGAGCCAATGAATTCAAAAGTCTGGCTCTAGGCCTTGGTCCAGCCAACCAGTGCCCTGACTAACTCCGCCCTCAAGGCCTCCATGGCTTCCACCAATCAAGGCTCCTGGCTAAGCTATAGGCCTGCCTGAAAGTTATATTTTACTCCCGCAGAATTCTGACTCTGAAACCGGAGCAGGAGGTATATGGCACCAGCTGAGTTTATTTCGCCTCAATTTGTCAATGGCTGTAGAGGAGACAAGGTGAGAGACGGGAGACGGTTGGGTAGGGGGATTGGGAGGAGGATTAGGGAATACGGTTGGCCGGCGATGGAAGGGCAGTGTCGCTTGCCTAAGGACACTCGAGTTTTATGGCAGGAAAGGGCGGAGGGGAAGGGCAACAGGGAAGGGAGGGTGAACAAGGAAGAGGGAGACAAAAGAGGGAGAAGGGGAGAAGGGGAAAAGCTTGGTCTGTCCATCGGATCATTACATGATGCTTCTCTTTACCTACTAATCCAGTCCTCGGGACTCTGCCAGCTGTTGTGGGTTGCATCCTGGGGGACTGTTGCTTGGCCTCGGGGAAGACCTAAACAAACTCCAGTACTCTACGGACTTTTATCCCCAACAAAAGTAAACAAACTATGTGCTTCTTTTAGTCAAATATGTCTTGTGTAATTTACCGGTGTAAGTACTCCTCTCTAGTAACAATTCTAACATATTCTTGGTAAACTGTATGAATATTATCAGACGGCTGAGTGGACAGCGCTCGGGACTCGTAGTCCTAAGGTTTCGGGTTCGATCCTCGGCGGAGGCGGAAACAAATGGGCAGAGTTTCTTTCACCCTGATGTACCTGGTCATCTAGCGGTAAATAGATACCTGGGAGTTAGACAGCTGCTACGGGCTGCTTCCTGGTGGTGTGTAACAAAAAGGAGGCCTGGTCGAGGACCGGGCCTCGGGGACGGTAAGCCCCGAAATCATCTCAAGAAGATATCATCATTGAACAAATCCAGAAGGGCCGTGATGAGGGTTCGAATATACGTTCGGGACGTAGGTTTGGTACGTAGGTTCGGTACGTAGGTTCGAACCCTCATCATGGCCCTTGTGGATTTGTTCAATTGATGCATTACACTATTGTGATTTCTGTGTGTATATATCATCATTATTACTATTACTACTAGACTGAGTACCTTCCCCCCTCCCATGTTGCTGGAGTGACAGGCCACATTTCCCTGTACACGACCACCATCACTATCACCATCCCTCACTCCAGTTACCCGGCCTGGCATCCTCAGTGATATTCAGCGCCCTCTCATTATTCCACACAGTTGATGGTGCTACATAGCCTTCCTGGCTTGGTGCCTTCTTTGATAATTACTTATTGGGAGACTCGAACCCTGGACCCCACGCATGTGAGGCCGAAGCTCTATCCACCGAGTAGTCTTCATAAGGAAAGTGTCCAGAAGCAGCATCATGCTGCCAACCTGGAATGTTATTTTACCATCCATTGTTGATTATTATTATTACTGTTAAGACGATTAGTTGGAGCAGTGCGGGGAGTTGAACCAACGTCGCGGTGCATGCCAGAGACATCCCCCTGGTGGGGTGAGGCGCGTGTCTGGTACTGACCAGGGGTCGTGGTGCATGCCAGAGACATCCCCCTGGTGGGGTGAGGCGCGTGTCTGGTACTGACCAGGGGTCGCGGTGCATGCCAGAGACATCCCCCTGGTGGGTTGAGGCGCGTGTCTGGTACTGACCAGGGGTCGTGGTGCATGCCAGAGACATTCCCCTGGTGGGGTGAGGCACGTGTCTGGTACTGACCAGGGGTCGCTGGTTCAAATTCCTGCACGGAGGCCAGGTCGGAGACCGGGCCTTCGCGGAACCGTTGCTCCCCGGAAGCTACACAAGGTTCCGGATTCAACTGATTTCTTCGTTGATATTTCGTACCATTGCGATTTCTTTGTGTATTGCTCTTAGTATTAATAATATTAATAGTAGTAGTAGTAATAGCAGCCTAATAAATGTCCTGTAAATAGTAGAGAGGTGGATTGTAATGAGCTTTTTGTCACAGGTGATCACGAACCTGTACTACAAGATAGCGGCCCATGTGTACAACCTGGTGACTCCCCAGTACATCCGCACGCGACGTCTGGGCCAACCTCTTGCCCACCACAACAGGCAACTGTGTCAAGGCTGCTATCAGGGAGTGTGCAAGATTGAGTGCGGCAAAGAGGTCTCATCGGCTGCATAGAAGCTGTGGCATTAGAGGTGTGTGTGACAAAGAAATGCCACATAAAAGTAAGCTGACCTTGAAAGCTTGAGGTGGCGTCATGTTAGAAAATAACTTGAAGGTGTGTGACTTGTGTTGCGAATGATGTGTATATTTTTTATGGAAAACCTATTAACATTTTTGTCAATAGACTTGAGAGAAAAGATGTGATAGAGTGTTGGGCGTGGCAATAATGGATGTTCATTTACATGTAGCACTTATTTATAGAAGTGATCATAATATGCTGTAAATACAAAACGTATATTTTGAGTAGATTTTATCCTCAACACACACACACACACACACACACACACACACACACACACACACACACACACACACACACACACACACACACACACACACACACGCACGCACACACGCACACGCACACGCACACGCACACGCACACACACACATACACACACACACTGTCCTACCAGGAAGATAATGGGGCAAAACAATGCAGAACACAAGTCTCGTCTACTCCGCCTTATCCCAAGACAAGTCAGAATTGCTGGTTTACTGACAGCTTTTTATGTACAAATGTTGATATAACTGAAAAATTGGGAGTCAGAACGTGTGTGTGTGTGTGTGTGTGTGTGTGTGTGTGTGTGTGTGTGTGTGTGTGTGTGTGTGTGTGTGTGTGTGTGTGTGTGTGTGTGTGTGTGTGTGTGTGTGTGTGTGTGTGGGGGTGTGTGGGGTGTGTGTTGGGGTCGGTGGGGGGTTATTAAGAAAGTATTTATTGTTGAAACACCATTTAATTTATTAATATAGAGACAGTTCATTATTTACCAAAGTGAGCCAATATTGTGAAGTGTTTTGTTTCACTTTTGCAATCTTGACAAACATTTCGTCGAAATTAGCGCATTTTATACCTGTGCAATAATAATTAACAGTAGGCCAACAGAACCATAAACATCATCCAGCTTTCTCACATCTTTTCTTCCAAAACAAAACTAAAACAAATGAATGTCTGCGTTTGCAATCTCAGATAAGGATAGTTTATTTGTAAAAAAGTGCACATGTTATCTGTTTGTTCAGTGTGAAGGCTGTATATTATTATTTATAAGGGGGATTACTGCATGCCTTTTTCATATGTATAAGTTCCTGGATTGAAGGATATTTTATATTTTCAATTTACTGTGCAATATTATCCAAAGGGTAAGCATTATTTGTGTATAAGTGTTGATATATACATTTTTCCTAGGTGCTGTCACACAGTTCCTCTGGTGAATAACTTTATAAATATATGTACACATGCAAATGTATGTTTAAACATGATGTACATTATTGTGTACACAGTACACAATCCATTCAGTGTACCTGTACGCCACAGTACAGTATTGCGTTCAGTGAAAATGTATGTCAGTACAAAGTCTGGCTTTCAATGTACCTTTATGTCACAATACAGTCTTGTGTTCAGTGTACCTTTATGTCACAGTACAAAGACTGGCTTTCAGTGTACCTGTTAGCCACAGTACAAAGCCTGGCTTTCAGTGTACCTGTTAGCCACAGTACAAAGCCTGGCTTTCAGTGTACCTGTTAGCCACAGTACAAATCCTGGCTTTCAGTGTACCTGTTAGCCACAGTACAAAGCCTGGCTTTCAGTGTACCTTTTAGCCACAGTACAAAGCCTGGCTTTCAGTGTACCTGTTAGCCACAGTACAAAGCCTGGCTTTCAGTGTACCTGTTAGCCACAGTACAAAGCCTGGCTTTCAGTGTACCTGTTAGCCACAGTACAAATCCTGGCTTTCAGTGTACCTGTTAGCCACAGTACAAAGCCTGGCTTTCAGTGTACCTGTTAGCCACAGTACAAAGCCTGGCTTTCAGTGTACCTGTTAGCCACAGTACAAAGCCTGGCATTCAGTGTACCTGTAAGCCACAGTACAAAGCCTGGCATTCAGTGTACCTGTAAGCCACAATACAAAGCCTGGCATTCAGTGTACCTGTAAGCCACAGTACAAAGCCTGGCATTCAGTGTACCTGTAAGCCACAGTACAAAGCCTGGCATTCAGTGTACCTGTAAGCCACAGTACAAAGCCTGGCATTCAGTGTACCTGTAAGCCACAGTACAAAGCCTGGCATTCAGTGTACCTGTAAGCCACAGTACAAAATGTTACCATGGGATTGTCCCAGTGTCCAGGTATATCAGTACAAAGTGACAAGAGTGTCACATACATATGTAGAGTTTATCATGATTCTTGAGAGTTTATTTAAAGTTCTTATACGGAAAATAGTAGTTTATTAATCACTCTAATATTTGAGATATGGATTTACCCTTAGTTACCTTAGGGGCCACTATCTTTAGTGGCCTTGGTGGGGGGACAGGAAGCTGGTGGCTTGTCAGTGGTCTTCTCTCCCCTCCCCCACATTGTTCCAAAGGATTTTGATTATTTAAATGTGTATTCCTGTCTGCTGTGTTTATAAACTTTCTTTGTACGGCAGTAGTGATGACATTTTTACAATTAACAGTAATTTCTTACTAATATTTGTCATGGAAGTTTAAAATTTTATTATTGGTGAAGAGCCATTTCTCAGCTCAATGGAGAGTCGAGTTTTTATTCGGAGTGTTTACGACACTCAATGCTGGTGTTACTCCTGTGAAATAATAAAGTTTTAATTAAAAAAAAGGAGGGAGGGGGGGGGGGACAGGAATTGTTATATAAGTATTGATCAGTTTCAATACAGTATTATACTTTTTTATTTGTATTGAGTGGGTGTATTTTTCTTGTATACTAGTATGGATATTTTGTTTGTAAATAAAACAAGTTATTTTTTATATTGTGTTGCAGTTGCCTCTTGTGTTATAGTCTCTGTTTATTTATTTATTTATTTATTTATTTATTTATGCATATACAAGAATGTACATAAGGAATGTGAGGATACAAATATGGTAATTACAGTCTTGTAAAGCCACTAGCACGCGCACTGCCTGTATTATGCTATTATTATTATTAATATTATTATATATTGGTTTCTCATAGCCCCATGCACACGTGATATTCATCGATGTTCACTCACACACAACACCGCGGAAACACATATTAATGCGTCTGCAACACTTAATATGCTTATTACATGTTGGCAGCAGCATTCACTTATTGTATATCCACTTCACTTTCATATACACCAGCTTCGTGCTGCAGTTCACGCCCATGAATGTTATGAATTAAGTGTGGCAGCTATGCGTAAGGTGACGCAAATTAAGTGTGGCACCTATGCGTAAGGTGACGCAAATTAAGTGTGGCAGCTATGCGTAAGGTGACACAAATCTCATACCGTATGGGATGATGAGGTCACTTGGCTGCTGTGTCCGTTAACAGACGTGAGTTATTCTTCTTCTGTTTACTAGTTAAATATTTAACATTTAGTAGACATGATCATAATGCTATTTGCTCCTTAACATAAGGTTTATATATATCCAGTAATTTACTTTAAATTAATGCTTCAACTGACTAGAATTATATAGTTTACCTGCTTGATTGATTACTTGCTTGATGGGGTTGTGGGAGTTCTCCTACTCCCAGAGTAGTAGAACAAGTCAAGTCAAGCCCGGCCCGAGGCCAGGCTTGACTTGTGCTTAAACTGCTGCTGGGTTGAGTGTCTCCTTGCATGAAAGCTGGAACTCCTTCCCATGTCATTATTGCCCAAGTGTAGTTACAGGATGAGAGCTATATTCATGGTGTTCCGTCTTCCCAGTACTCTTCATCATTATTATCATTATTTGTTTTATTTATTTATATATTTACAAGAGTTGTTACATGGTTGTAAAGCCACTAGCACACATAGTGTTTCGGGCAAGTCCTTAATCCTAATTTTTCCCTGCAATACAACCCGCCAAATCGTTTAACAACCAGGGGCCAGATTCACGAAAGCACTTACGCAAGTACTTACGATCGTGTACATCTTTCCTCAATCTTTGACGGCTTTTGTTACATTTATTAAACAGTTTACAAGCATGAAAACTTCCCATTCAACTGTTGTTATTGTTATAAACAGCCTCCTGGTGCTTCGGAGATCATTAACTGTTTAATAATTGGAAACAAAGCCGACAAAGATTGAGAAAAGATGTACAGGTTCGTAAGTGCTTGCGTAAGTGCTTTTGTGAATCTGGCCCCTGGTACCCATTCACTGCTGGGTGAACAGAGGCTACAGGTAAAGATTGGCGTCCGGTCAATCCTCCCCGGCCAGGATACGAACCTAGGCCAAAGCGCTTACAAAGCGCCGGGTGAATGTTTTACCCCTGCGCCACGGAGACTGTAGTTTAGTGCAGTAAACTGCATGTCAGTTTAGTGACATGAACACTCGAGAGCACGGGGTGCTCCACGAGTTGCCTCGTCGGGACAGGAAGCCGGCAGCTTGTCCTATATTGTGGCTTGTTGACCTTTATGCTGTTACATAAGACCTTGAAAAGAGGTTTTCTGGATCCGTATCTTCCAACTTGTTCCGTTTTAAAACGATTGAGCTTGATTAACCCAGCCATTTCTGACCTTTGGTGTTATTAATCCTCAGAGCGGCAACCTTTCCTAGTGAGAGAGTTGACCAAGGTCTGGGAGGATTTTTGTCGCTATACATTTAATATTTGTTGTATTTGGATATATTGAAAGTGAGCTCTCCATGCTGTGATACAGTAGTCCAGATAGCGGTGCACCAGAGACTCCTACAGCTGGTTAACTTTTTTTTTTGAGATATATACAAGAGTTGTTACATTCTTGTACAGCCACTAGTACGCGTAGCGTTTCGGGCAAGTCCTTAATCCTATGGTCCCTGGAATACGATCCCCTGCCGCGAAGAATCGTTTAAATCGTTATCTTCCGGGATGTCAAAAGTCTGAGTATTCCAATGTTTTTTTTTCTTTAGCCACAGCAACTTTCAGTGGCTGATAAATCATAAATCCTTTCTTCGTCATATTAAGGGTCTCGTAGCGCAGTTGACTTTGGACTCAACTCGCAATCGGGAATCCCAGGTTCACTTCCCTGGGTGGGCAGGAATAGTTGGCCATGTTTTCTTTCACCTAATGCGTCTGTGCACCTAGGAGTAAACAAGTACCTGGGTGTTAGGAACTGTTATGAGGCTGCACCCAGGGGGAGGATCAGTAGTTCGTTTTTTTATGACCTTGACATAAACCTAAAGTACAGTAAATATATACAGGCTTCCTGTCCCCCCCCCCCCGCCCAAAAAAACTAGTTATTGTTATTAATGTACCTCATAGTTATGGTAGGTATTGGTAGGTATTTTTGATAGCTGTGATGTGTGTCGCTATGCCCTGTATGCGTGGGCTCTGTATTTGTCAATATTAGTAATTTATCATCAGTTCTGGAACTGGTGTTCAGTCGTGAACAAATATAGTTCATGATTAAAAAACCAAGTTGTGTACCACCTTATACGATGGCTGTGTAACACCTTGTTGTGTTACACAGTTTATACCACCTTGTACGGTGGCTGTGTAACACCTTGTTGTGTTACACAGTTGTGTACCACCTTGTACGGTGGCTGTGTAACACCTTGTTGTGTTACACAGTTGTGTACCACCTTGTACGGTGGCTGTGTAACACCTTGTTGTGTTACACAGTTGTGTACCACCTTGTACGGTGGCTGTGATGATTGACTTACAACACAAGACTGCATATGTCATGCTTGAGGGCCTAGAGCATTTGTGTATACGTAACTAAAAAACATATTAGGCTGTATATTGTGCAATTTTATATATATATATATTTTTAAACTCTTGCTACTGAAGATGTGTAATGGGATGTGTTAAAGGTGACCTGAGAAGGCCTCAGGTATCTAGATTTTTTTGTTTTTCAAAATCATGTAAATAAATAAATAAATAAATAAATAAATAAATAAATAAATAAATGTTTATTTAGGTAAGGTACATACATAAAGAGATTTTACAAAGTTTGTTGGGTTAATAGATAGAGCTAGTACATACAATACCTAAAGCCACTATTACGCAAAGCGTTTCGGGCAGGAAAAACATTAATGACTAAAGCTTAAAACTAATGGGTAAAAAGAATATTACTTTTTAATATATCCTATTATATTAAAAAGTAGTATTGTATGTATTGTATACGAAGGTAAACTGACTCACACACCAAGTGTGTGGATCCAGTCAATGTTGTCATTTGCTGGCAGTGACACGTCATTCTAAATTTGAACACCAAAAATTGGCTCTTGTATGTTGACTAGACCACACACTAGAAGGTGAAGGGACGACGACGTTTCGGTTCGTCTTGGACCATTCTCAAGTCGATTGTGAGAATTTATCTTACTTTAGCCACGTTATTTTAACTCATCGCCCGCACTTGCCTCTCGTACATTCTTCAAAACCCCCACTCTCATTCGTCTGCGTCATTTCAACCCTTAGTGCAGACAGCTAAAAATATGGTCACTTTTAAATGAGTCGAGGTATAAAACTTGACTTTTTTTTTTACTTGTATATCTATACTTGTATATAATAGTGAATGCTGTTCTTAGTGTTTTGAGTAACTAAATTATCTTCATTCCAGATGAAGGAATGAGATTGCATCCACAAGCAACAAAACCCAACATGGCTGATGCAGTGACACAGCAACTAGACATGCCCTAGGACTGGTGTGTCAGCAACTAGACATGCCCCAGGACTGGTGTGTCAGCAACTAGACATGCCCTAGGACTGGTGTGTCAGCAACTAGACATGCCCCAGGACTGGTGTGTCAGCAACTAGACATGCCCCAGGACTGGTGTGTCAGCAACTAGACATGCCCCAGGACTGGTGTGTCAGCAACTAGACATGCCCTAGGACTGGTGTGTCAGCAACTAGACATGCCCCAGGACTGGTGTGTCAGCAACTAGACATGCCCCAGGACTGGTGTGTCAGCAACTAGACATGCTCTAGGACTGGTGTGTCAGCAACTAGACATGTTCTAGGACTGGTGTGTCAGCAACTAGACATGCCCTAGGACTGGTGTGTCAGCAACTAGACATGCCCCAGGACTGGTGTGTCAGCAACTAGACATGCTCTAGGACTGGTGTGTCAGCAACTAGACATGCCCCAGGACTAGTGTGTCAGCAACTAGACATGCCCCTAGGACTGGTGTGTCAGCAACTAGACATGCCCTAGGACTGGTGTGTCAGCAACTAGACATGCCCCTAGGACTGGTGTGTCAGCAACTAGACATGCCCCTAGGACTAGTGTGTGTCTTAAGAAATTTTCCTAATTTGAATCTCTCAGTGATTCTGGTCAACATCATCCGACATATGATTCAAATTAGCAAGATTATATAGTACACACCATTTTATGTGACCATTTTATTTTTTATTCTAGTACAATAAACATATTTTTGCGTGCAGGCCTAGAAGAAAACGCACCGGATTTTATTTTTAGTAATGTGACGAAAACTGCTGTCAAACATTAAGACGTGACACACATTTTACATGAGTATGAAGAATTTGTAATGGGGGAGTCATGGGGCCATTTTGTTAACACTTCATAGGGGACAGAATTATTTATATTAGTATTGTGCATGTCTGTTGCTGTGTTCATTAGAAGTACAGTACAATAATTATTCTCAGTTAATTTTATTAATATAAAAGACACGCAATGAAGTATTCTTCATAGCTACTACTGGCCGCTGTTGACACATTTTTGTTTTATTTTTTATGTATATATACGAGAGTTACATTCTTGTACAGCCACTATAGCACACAGCATTTCAGACACGTCCTTAATCCTTATATTCTCGAGAATACGACCATGCCAAATCGTTTAACAACCAGGTACCCATTTTACTGTTGGGTAAATAGAGGCTACAGTGAAGGATTGGCGCCCAGTAAATCCTCCCCGGCCAGGATACGAACCCAGGACAAAGCGCTCGCCAAACGCCAGGTGAGCGTGTTACCACTACGTCACGGGAACTGCTAAATAGCTATTTAGCAGTTCTATTAAACTGGTTTACACTTGCAGCCCATAACATAATGAAAGATTAACCCAGTACTCTCCTCCTCTCCTCTCAGCCTTGAGGGATTTTAGGACACGGGATAACCTGAAGATAACGAGAGTCTTGAAGGGAGCCAAAGGACATTGTTGACCAGACCACACACTAGAAGGTGAAGGGACGACGACGTTTCGGTCCGTCCTGGACCATTCTCAAGTCGACTGTGAGAATGAGAATGGTCCAGGACGGACCGAAACGTCCTCGAACCTTCACCTTGTAGTGTGTGGTCTGGTCAACATACTTTAGCCACGTTATTGTGACTCATCGTCTCAAAAGGACATTGGTTTCTTAATTCATGTTCTTATTCTGGCTGATCAAGTCTATTTCCTAGCTAAAAATGTCATGTTCTGTGCACTGAGAACCATTTCCAGGTGCCAGAAGCCACTGGTGCAGGTGATATAGCCTATAAAAAGGATTCATACCTGCGATATACCTCTGGATTATATGTAACTATGTAATCATTAATCTTTTTGTTACCTCTTAAGTGCTCATTAACTCGTCATTTTGAAATCAATTGATATCTGAAATATTACAATATTGTAATTACTTTTCCTCGTCTGTTTTAATTCTCTTTGATGCTTGCCAAATTCTCCAAATAGGTGGGATCAATAAATTATTATATTAAGCTCATGTATATGTGTAATTAAAAGGCTCCTAGACCTTGTATGTTGAGACTAGTACATTTTATATAATAATTAACAGGTCATAAGTAAGAGTCAAGTATTAAACCTTAATCTGTCTAATAAATAATATAAATTAACGATAAAAAATAAATAAATAAAAGAACACTTTTTCCCAAAAACGGTGGGTTTTCTGAGTGGAAGAGAACGTATGTCTGGAAGCTGACTTTAACCGCCCCAAGCTGCGCGCGCATTGAGCCGAGGTTATATAAACCTGGACGGAGACGGCGTGGCCCCTCTTCCAAGCCAGCAGCTGCTCTTACATAACACCACATTAACAAAACAAGAAAGTAAACAAGCAGGCAAAACAACACAGACCTCCACACCTTGTGATACAGTCCTATAATAATAATCATAGATACCACTTAAACCATTCTTAAACCTTAGGCTTATATAGTAAGTAATTATTATTTTAATTTTTTATTTATTTATATATACAAGAGTTCTTACATTCTTGTACAATTCGATTCAATTTCTTTACTATGCACCCCATACCCATCCCGTGGGTCGTGGTGTAAAGGATTACAGAGGCACATAATCGGTTTAGGAACTGAACCCTCTAGTTCGTTTAGCTAAGCAAATAATTTTTTTTACGCTAGTTACAAAATTATTAATGTTATATATACATGTACACTAGTACGCATAGCGTTTTGAGCAAGAAGGCACCAAGCCGGTAAGGCTATGTAGCACCATCAAATGTGCGAAATAATCAGAGGGCGCTAAATATCACCAAGGATGCCAATACGAGAACAGAAACGCATAAGGCGAACGATATCAGAAGACTGATTCACCGAGAATTCTATTGAGGGGAAAAGTGACCGCGGGGGATGGTTGGAAAGCAAGATACACGGTCGTCGTGGAAGTCAGGACATTCACCAAAGATATGCACGACTGTAAGAGGGACAATAAGGAGCAGAGTGGCGCTCCATTACGTGTCTGTGAGTTAAGTGCGTATGGCCAATACGCAGCCTTGCCAGAGCTGTTTCCCATCGCTGGTTACGGTGGAAAGCCCCTCTCTGCATCTAGCCCATTGACGCCGTGAGGGGGCTTGGTGGTCGGCTGCCAGAGTATGATGCTCCATAGGACAGTCCTCTGTCCTTTTGTTGCCTTATACTCCTGCTGTTGTCTTCTCCAATTATGCCGGATCGCTTTTCCCTTTCCTTATGTTTCGTTTTTCTCCCCCCCTCTCCTATCTACTTGTCGTTTCCTGCCGACCTTTTGCTAATTTTGGTTATTCTTTTGGACTTCTTCTATTTTGACGCCCGGGTGCTTGAGGAGGCATACTCTTGCACCCGTAGAACTGTAGTACCCAACGTCGAGAGCGAGGGGACCTTTTTATTGTCAATCCTCCTTTCGTCACTGAACCCGATCTCGACAGACTGACGGTTCTTAAGGTGGCGTTTGTGGGGCGTATACTCACGACGCACCCCTAGGGGGCCCCAGCATGATCGGCGATAGCTTCTTGTTGGGTGTCCTGCCTCTAATTGTGGCTCCATGGTGGGTGTGGGCCGGGGCACATTCGTGAATGAAAGTCTTACCTCTCGTTTTCATGTCGATAAATACCATTCCTCTTATGACTTCTCAGGCTCGTGGGGTGGGCAACCAAGCCCCCGAGTCGGACTGTGTTGGAAGACCGGGCTTTGTAGCCTCCGCTACATTGGACCCAGACCTAGCTCCTCCTTTTACCCTCCTGACTACTCCCCCCAGCTCTCCTCCCTCCTCTGTGGTTAGGTCGAGCCTCCAGCCCCCAGCGGTGACCCACCTCGTCCCCTGGCATGGCTCAGTCTCTCATTGTGACTACTGCACCTTTTAACCCCTCTCTCTCTCTGGGGGTATCAATGCTGTCCCCGCCACGGCCGCACTCGCACGATCCCTTCCCATACTAATACGTCCCAAGCCTTGTTTGGTCCTGCTTCATGGGCTAAATACTTTGATCTCCTCCCTCTGGATTCTACACCTGACGATTTCTCACTCCATTAACACCCTGTTGATTCGGTGGATGCCTCTGTTACTTTTAACCCCACCCGTTTAGTTACACGTGTCGTCGTTGCGCCTTCACCGGATGCATCTCCGCTTAGCTGCATTGTCCTGCATTGGAGAGACCCCCCTGTTCGGGTCTCCAAGAACACTCTGTTAAATACCAGTGTTGGCACTGTTCTCCTCCCGCACCACGTTACAACTGGTGTTAGGGACCTAAAAGACTGCCATGAGGATATGAAACATATCCTCGAAGCCCAAGGCCATCCTGTCCTCCAGGTGGACACGTTCACTCGACCCCCTCGTGGTCGTCGCCGTCAGCCCCTTCGAGTTGTGAAAATCACCTTTGATAGTAAGGCCCTTCCACCCTCTATAATTCTTGCTGGTGCCAGATGCTCCATTCAGGAGTACATTCCCTCTCCTAGACTTTGCAGTAAGTGCTGGAAGTTCGGGCACGGTGTCCTCAAATGCTCAAGTACTGTGTATCTGTGCTCCTTGTGTGGGGCCGATGATCACTCTAAATCTGATTGCACTTCTCCCCAGGCTCGCTGCCTCAATTGCGGTGAGGTGCACCCTACCTTCTCATGCTCGTGTATACATTACAAACTTGAGGAAGCCGTCCTCAACCTGAAACATCGGGATCGTCTGCCTTTTCTTGAAGCGACACGCCAGATTCGCCGTCTCACCCCTTTCGCTGGCATATAATAATAATAATAATAATAATAATTTATTTAGAAAAAGTACATACCTACGCTCGTGTGTCGCATTCTACCTCTCCTCGTCCTTCCCACCTTATTCAGTCTCAACCGTTTCCAGGTCTTGGACCGGACACGCCCACCACCTCCTCCCGTGTTCCTTTACGTTCTGTCCCGAAGGGGCTCTCCTGGTTCTCCATCTGAAGTTCCCCCCCTTCCTACCTAGTCTGCCATGTCTCCTGTGTCTTCTTTCCCTTCTTCCCATCCCTTTCCCCAGTCTCTTGGCCCTCCACGCTGCCTCTCTGTCCAGAGTGATGTCCATCACCCTCCCAGTAATCTCCATGTTGTTCACTCCCGTTCATCTTCTGTTGAGACAATTGAGTCTATCGCCCAGTACGTTGTTGCTGGAACACCTGTCTCTTTGAGTCAGAAACGTAAGCTTGGCTCCTCTCCTCCGTCCTCCCCAGCAGGTAAGAAGGCATTCGCTTTCTTCCTCGCCCCCTCCCTCTGACTCTCTCGTTCCGTCCCCTTCCATTTCAGTGGTCGGGCCCCCTGTCCCAGCTATGGAGGTTTCTTTAGCCCCTGATTCCCTCTCAGTTGCTGTCCTTGCTGAGCTACACTCCCCGGTTCCTGCTGTCCTTGACCTCCCCTCTCAGTTGTCTCCTCCTCCGGACCCTACTCTTCCGCCTCTGGTCTGTCCTCCCGCTCCCTTCACTCAATCGTTACTCAGTTTACCCATGCCCCATAATCCTGATTTTACTGATCTTGAGCTTACTTAATATACTGTGTTCTTCTTTACCTTTGTTTCTTCATTGTTCTCTGTTGCTGTCCTTTTTCTTTTTGATAATGTCTATTCTTCAGTGGGATATTCGTGGATTTTATGCCAACTTCCATGAACTCCAACTTCTGATTACACAGTTTACACCACTTTGTATTTGTCTCCAGGAACCAATGCTTGGTGCTCGTCCTGGTCACTTTCCTGGTTATTCCTTTCTTTCTTCCCCCCTCCCCCTAGCTTTTGCTGGGACCCATAACTCTACTGCTCTCTTGATTCATACTGATATTCCCTTCGTCCCCTTACTGTTTCCATCGCCTATCCATTGTTCTGCTGCCCGTGTTTTTGTGAACAAATGGGGTACAGTCTGTTTCACTTATCTTCCCCCCTAAATGTCACACTTTCCCTTCCTGATCTTAAGCACCTCCTGGACTCCTTGTCAGAGCCGGTGCTCCTGTTGGGTGATTTCAACTATCGACATATCCTCTGGGGTGATGTTTTGACAAACACCCGAGGCCGCCTTCTTGAACCGTTCGTTCTCTCTTCTTCCCTGTCTCTTCTGAATTCTGGTGAACCCACTCATGTGGACTCTCGAACTCGCACCCTTTCCTGTCTTGATCTTTCTCTCTGCTCGTCGTCTCTTTACTTAGATATCACGTGGCGGGTTCTTTATGACCTCCATAACAGTGATCATTTCCCCATCCTTGTTACCTTTTTCTCTTTCCACCCTCCCCTCTCGTTCCCTAGGTGGCAGTTTGCCAAAGCTGACTGGAACCTATTCACCCTCCGTGCTACTCTCTCTGACCTCTCCTCTCTGCCTCTTCCTTCTTCATGACACCATCTTCGATGCTGCCCTCCATTCTATCCCTCACTCTACCTCCCGGGGCACACGGAAGTGTGGGTTCCTAGTGGAATGCGGACTGTGCTCGGGCTGTCCGCTGTAAGCGTGCAGCCTGGAAGAAACACCGCCGCCGGCAGACGGCTGATTCTTTTATTTTGTTTCGGAAAGCAAGGGCGGTGGCCCGTAGGACCATCCGTACAGCTAAGCGTGAGAGTTGGATATCTTTCGTTTCCACCGTTACGTCCGATACTCCTCTACCGCAGATCTGGAAGTAGATCCGCAAGATTGCGGGCAAGTTCGTTCCAGATATTTCGCCGCTTCTTCACCTCCGTGAAGGACCGGCGGTCTTGAATATGGTCTTGTGGCGGACCCAGTGCAGGTTGTTGGTTATCTGGGGCTTTGACTCAAATATGGAATTATTTAATTATGAGAATTAATATAATCGAAGGACCACCCTCTTTTGAGAAAAGAGGGAAAACAAATGAAGGGATTATAAGGCTGACACTATACAGCCAGTGCCTATGGACGTAGAGGACATAGAGGACATCAACCTAGCAGTGCAATCTTTTCTTCAAAAAACTCTTAGCCTTTATAACACCCACTGTCCTATGCTTACAAAACAAGTCACAACCAAAAGGCTTAACAATCCCTGGCTTACAAAGGGAATACTTAAATCCATTAATAAAAAACATGACCTTGAAAAGAAATATAGGTTAGGAATTGTCTCCAAAGAATTCTCAAAGAATTACTCATTATTGCTATCTAAGATAATTAGACGAGCCAAAACTAAATACTATGAAGATAAATTTACCCAAATAAAGAGCAACATTAAACAAACTTGGAGCACAATTTCACAAATATTGGGATCAAAGAAGTCTTTAAATAACAAACCAACACTCCTGTCCAATAACGATGGTCAGCTTTCAGCCTCAGATTCTGCTATTGAGTTCAATAGGTTCTTCTCTTCCATTGGGTCATCCCTTGCAAATGATATTCCATCTTCCAGTACTGACATTAAGGACTATCTTACAGGTAACTATCCAGAGTCTCTGTACCTAAAGCCTATTAATTCCACTGACGTCAATGAGATAATCCTTTCCCTTAAAACCAAGTCTGGTGCCCTTGAGGAGATACCAACTTTAATTTACAAAAAAGCCTCCAGATCTTTAGCCCCTGCTATTGCTTTGCAGGAAGACTGACATGATGACATCATCATCATGTGTTTGTGGGGGTTGAGCTCTGGCTCTTTGGTCCCACCTCTCAACTGTCAAGTAATGCACAGGTTCCCGAGCCTACTGGGCTCTATCACATCTACACTTGAAACTGTGTATGGAGTCAGCCTCCACCACATCACTTCCTAATGCATTTGTCTACTATGACACTGAAAAAAATCTTTCTAAATTCTTTCTGTGGCAGCTTAGTTTAGTTTAAATCTATGAACTCTTGTTCTTGAAGTTCCAGGTCTCAGGAATTCTGCCCTATCAATTTTATCGATTTGTGTTACTATTTTGTGTATAGTGATCATATCGCCTCTTTTTCTTCTATCTTCTAGTTTTGACATATTTAATGCCTCTTACCTCTCCTCGTAGCTCTTTTCCTTCAGTTCTGGGAGCCACTTAGGGGCATGATTTTTTAACTTTTTTCAATTGTTGATGTGCTTTTTAAGATATTGGCACCATACAACGGCTGTATATTACAGCTTTGATCTTAAAGAAGCTTAATTGTCCACTGAGGTGACATGAATATAATCTTTAAAATAATATATATCTCTACAGTTTAAAAAAAATCCTATATTGTTCTGTTTTCATTATTAATTAAAAAAACATAATGAATCATTAAAAACATTGTATACCTAATCAAATTTAATGATAAAATAATGTTACAAAATAGTATAATAATATTAAAATATTTCATTCACCAGTTTTTTAAGGGAAGGGAACTATCAGGGGAAAGTGCCAAGTCATTATGACTACAGTATAGCACTCAAGAGGAGAACAGGATAAAGAGTTGGAATAGGCCGGGAGGAATATGAAAATAAATATAATATATATATATATATATAATATATATATTATATATATATATATATATATTATATATCTCAAAACATGCCTAGCCTAAGTAAGAAAAACTAATGCACTTCTAGTTCTTAAATACAAATTAAGCTACATATTTTATGTCAATAAAATATAGTCTCAATATGAATACATCTAAAACCATTTTCTGTTCCCTGCTTCAATGTTTAATACAATAGTTAATACAAACGAAAAAGAACAGAAGATAAAAATAAACCTGAATACCTCGTGCTGTGGAGTTTATCTTTTGGGGAGAAACGTATTTGTCACACAAAACAAATAGACCTTTAAGTCATCCAATTGACAAAGTGAAAGTAGGGCACTTTTGGGATGAAACTCACATTCTCCAAACTCTATTTTGCAATAATGATAAGTTAATATACTAATACTGTAGAAGCCTTATTATATTTCAACATCTTCTGAATGTTCTCTCACACTAAATGTTTACCCTATCAACCGAATGTACGATCATGTGCCTTTTCATATTTGATAGAAGACTGAATCTCTTTCTACACTCTGGACATTCATGAAGTTTATCATCCACATGCACGCCCATGTGATGAATTATATCACAACGATTCTTAAATATTTTGCAACACTTAGCACACTCAAAAGGCCTTTCATCTGTATTCACTACTCTGTGCCTTCTCACAGTTTGAAGCCGCCTGAATCTTATCCCACAGTCTGGACACTCATGAGGTTTATCACTAGGTTTATCACTAGCATGTACTCGCATGTGTTTGATCATATTTCCAAAGAAACTAAACCTCTTCCTACACCCTGGACACTTGTGAGGTTTCATCTTTATAATAGGTGGAGTTTGTGTGAAGGTTTTCTCCTCTGGCAGACTCCACGAGTGGTGATGTTGAGAGACGCGTCACGGTAGTGTCAATGTTGAGGGTTAGGCAAGGCTTGAGTGTTGTTTCTTAGAGTTAAGACTTTATGTGAGCACTTGGCGGTCAATGGTGGTGTTTCTTCTTTATGTTAGGTGCAGTTTGTGTGAAGGTTTTCCCTTAATGCTGCTGATTATGGAGCCACGATGGCAGCGGTGCTGGATGTGCTCTGGCGTTTCCTTGAAGGGTAAAATACAAAGCCGTGTGGCTACATTAGCGTCGCCTGACTCCACCACGCCGCCGCCGGACAGTCTTCCCGCACTAATAACCAGCCGGAAAACTTAAAAACTTCCCTGTGGCCCCGGGCGATAAGGCGCCAGGCGTCGCAACAATCCGGACAGTTGAAGAGGAACGCCTGACGGTGGTATCGAGAGCCAAGAGGGTAATGTCCAGTCAAGTGGTCCGGCGGAGGCGGCGTCCACACGGCGGCGGTGTTGTTGTGTTGATTTAAGGGATCCGCTGCGGGGACTGGCCAAGTCGTCGACTGCAGTTGCGGAAAACAACTTCGTTCACTGAGAATTTTATACATTCATACCCTCTCGTTCGTATATGCGCATGGTTTGTGTTCGCTGCTGTTCTCGTCTGAATAAATACTTGGCACTTGATTATATAATTCTCTAATTACAGCAGATTTAATATTTATGTAAGAATCTACCTCAGTGTCATAGTAAAATTTTACTCATAAATATAATCTCACCCTGTTATTTTTTTAATTTTAAATTTAATTATTATTTTTTATTTTGTTTGATTTAGTTATATACAAGAAGGTACATTGGGTTTGTGAGAATACATAGCATAGTATTTCCGTGTTTCAAGCACGGGTTGGACAAGTATATGAGTGGGATTGGGTGGTTATAGAATAGGAGCTGCCTCGTATGGGCCAATAGGCCTTCTGCAGTTACCTTTGTTCTTATGTTCTTATGTTCTTATGTATTTACAATCTTGTAAAGCCACTAGTACGCGCAGCGTTTCGGGCAGGTCCTTAATCTAACAGATTAAGTATCTTAATCTGTGTAAACATTCTATGCAAATTAAGGGACCTAGTCTATGGAACTCACTCCCTAGTGAATTGAAAAGCTGTCAAACTTTTGCCTCATTTAAAAGCAAAACCAAAAAGTACCTAATTTCATCTTCGTAGTTTCCTACACTGAGCTTTAAATTTGCTCTGTATCTAGTGTTACCCAATCTCCCAATTTTTATGTACTTAACCCAAACAACCTTATCATTGTGTTCATTGCTGTCTTCTTTTATGTGCTAGCCATATGCTGTATTGTGACTACCAATTTTTGTCAACTACCATTCAAGCTGTCATTGCAATCAATCTGAGCTACCTATGTGCTTTAATATACCTACAGTTTCCTCTCATCTTTTATTTTTTTTCTTGCTTGTAACTGTTATCATGTTTTATAAATTCTGCAAGTATTTACCTACTTAAATTTTTCTTAGACTAAGGACCTGCCCGAAACGCTGCGCGTACTAGTGGCTTTACAAGATTGTAATTACTATATTATGTATCCTCACAATCCCAATGTACCTTCTTGTATATATATAAATAAATAAATAGATAATTTTAAGTAGGTAAATTCTATCAGAATTAATAAAATGATAACAAATACATTGCAAGAAAAAAATGAGATGAGAGAGATTATAGTAAGTATATTAAAGCACATTGGTATATTAAGGCTCTGATTGATTACATTGACAGCTTGATTGGTAATTTAAACAAGATTAATAGACACCGTGCAGCAGATTGACAGCATATATAAGAAGACAGCAATGATCACAATGATAAAGATGTTCAGATTGGGTACATAAAGGTTGGGAGATTGTGTAGCAATAGATACAGTGTAATTTTAAAGCAAGAAGGTAAAAAACTATAAAGATGAAATTAGGTACTTTTTAGTATTGTTTGTGAATGACGTAAAAGTTGGACAGCTTTTCAATTCATTAGGGAGTGAGTTCCATAGACTGGGCAATTATATGCATAGAGTGTTTACACAGATTAAGTTTGACTCTGGGGATATCAAAGAGATATTTATTTCTGGTGTGGTGATAATGGGTCCTATTACATCTGTCCAGGGAGAGTTTCAGAGCAAGATTTGCATTTAAAATAAAAAAAAAATAAAATGTTTATTCAGGTAAGGTACATACATACAAGAGATTTTACATAAGTAATTTGATCGATATATAGATGGAGTTAGTACATACAATGCCTAAAGCCACTATTACGCAAAGCGTTTCGGACAGGAAAAACATAAATGACTAAAACTTAATACTAATTGAGTATAAAGAATAAAATGTGTTGAGAACAAATAAAAATAAAGATAAAAAGGGGGAAACATGGCTGAGAAAGCAGCACAAATACAATTAGGTCGACAAACAGCGTTGTTTAAGAAAACAGACATGGGTTGACAATAGGGGGGCAATTAAGGTAGGTTACAGGGAATTTATTAGGTAGTGCTTCGTTTTTATCTTAAACTGGTTGAGAGAGGTACAGTCTTTAACATGGTTGGGAAGGTCATTCCACATTCTGGATCCCTTGATTTGTAGAGCATTTCTAGTTTGATTAAGTCGTACTCTTGGAATATCAAAACTGAATTTATTTCTGGTGTGGTGCTCATGGGATCTGTTACAACCTTCAGTGAAGCTTTTGAGGTCAGGATTGGCATTACAGTTCAGCGTTTTATATGTGTATAATACACATGAGAGAATGTGCAGTGACTTAATATCTAACATATTCAGAGATTTGAGTAAGGGTACTGAGTGATGTCTGGGGCCAGAGTTGGATATTGTCCTAATAGCAGCTTTGTGTTGAGTAATTAGAGGACGTAAATGATTTTGGGTAGTAGAACTCCAAGCACAAATACCATAGTTGATATATGGATAGATGAGGGAGTAATAGAGCGTCACCAGGGCAGGGCGAGGTACATAGTATCTGATCTTAGAAAGAATGCCAACTGTTTTTGAAACCTTTTTTTGATATATTTAGAATGTGTCCCTGGAAATTCAGCTTGCGGTCAATGAGAACGCCAAGGAATTTGCCATCTATTTTGTTACAAATTTGGGTATTGTTTATCCTGAGATATATTTGATTTGAGGATTTATTGCCAAACAGAATATAGAAAGTTTTGTCAACGTTAAGGGTGAGTTCCTGCTAGCTACAGAAGCTGCTCTCTCTATTATATTGATGGTGGCCATGATGTTTCTATCATATTCCAGTCTGGGTCTTCTGTCATTTGGTAAGGGGTTATATATGACTACTACTATAATTTTTTGTCCTCCAATTACTATGGTACCTGTTATGTAGTCACTGAAATCTTCACAGCCCTGATCAACCATCTCTTCAAAACTCCAGGCTTTTCTTACCAGCAAAGATACACCACCTCCTCCTCTTCCGTCTCTGTCTTTCCTCACTACATAGTAGTCCTGTGGAAACACTGCATTTGTTATGGTTTTCGTTAGCTTTGTTTCTGTGAGTGCTATTATGTCTGGGTTTTCTTCTAGTGCCCATTCTTTGGGCATTAGAAGAAAACCCAGACATAATAGTGTGTGTGTGTGTGTGTGTAATTACCTAAGTGTAGTTACAGGATGAGAGATACGCTCGTGGTGTCCCGTCTTCCCAGCACTCTTTGTCATATAACACTTTGAAACTACTGACGGTCTTGGCCTCCACCACCTTCTCACTGCAACCCGTTCTCGCAAATTTAATAAGTCAATATTGACTTATTAAATATGTGCATAGGTGACATACTTAACATAATAGATACCCTTAAAAAGATTCATAGAAAACACCGACCTTACCTAACCTTGTTAGTATCTTAAGATAAGCATCTTATTGCTTCGTAATTACAATTATTACCTAACCTATAATAGGTATAGGTTAAGTAATAATTGTAATTACGAAGCAATAAGATGCTTATCTTAAGATACTAACAAGGTTAGGTAAGGTCGGTGTTTTCTATGAATCTTTTTAAGGGTATCTACTATGTTTAGTATATCACCTATGCACGTAGTTAATAAGTCAATATTGACTTTACGAATTTGCGAGAACGGGTTGCTCACTTAACTTGTTCCAACCGTCTACCACTCTATTTGCGAAGGTGAATTTTCTTATATTTCTTCGGCATCTGTGTTTAGCTAGTTTAAATCTATGACCTCTTGTTCTTGAAGTTCCTGGTCTCAGGAAGTCTTCCCTGTCGATTTTATCAATTCCTGTTATTATTTTGTACATAGTGATCATATCACCTCTTTTTCTTCTGTCTTCTAGTTTTGGCATATTTAATGCTTCTAACCTCTCCTCGTAGCTCTTGCCCTTCAGTTCTGGGAGCCACTTAGTAGCATGTCTTTGCACCTTTTCCAGTTTGTTGATGTGCTTCTTAAGATATGGGCACCACACAACAGCTGCATATTCTAGCTTTGGCCTAACAAAAGTCATGAACAATTTCCTTAGTATATCGCCATCCATGTATTTAAATGCAATTCTGAAGTTAGAAAGCATAGCATAGGCTCCTTGCACAATATTCTTTATGTGGTCCTCAGGTGATAGTTTTCTATCTAGAACCACTCCTAGATCTCTTTCTTTATCAGAATTCTTTAAAGATTTCTCACATAATATATAGGTTGTGTGGGGTCTATGTTCTCCTATTCCACATTCCATAACATGACATTTATTTACATTAAATTCCATTTGCCAAGTGGTGCTCCATATACTTATTTTGTCCAGGTCTTCTTGAAGGGCATGACAGTCATCTAAATTTCTTATCCTTCCTATTATCTTAGCATCATCAGCAAACATGTTCATATAATTCTGTATACCAACTGGTAGATCATTTATGTACACAATAAACATCACTGGTGCAAGAACTGAACCCTGTGGTACTCCACTTGTGACATTTCTCCATTCCGATACATTGCCTCTGATTACTGCCCTCATTTTTCTATCAGTCAGAAAATTTATCATCCATGTTAGAAGCTTACCTGTCACCCCTCCAATATTTTCCAGTTTCCAGAACAACCTCTTATGTGGAACTCTGTCGAAAGCCTTTTTTAGGTCCAGATAGATGCAGTCAACCCAACCATCTCTTTCCTGTAATATCTCTGTGGCTCGATCATAGAAACTGAGTAAATTCGATACACAGGATCTTCCAGATCGAAAACCATACTGTCTGTCTGATATTATATCATTTCTCTCCAGGTGTTCTACCCATTTAGTTTTGATTAGCTTTTCCAATACTTTCACTATTACACTTGTCAATGATACAGGTCTATAATTGAGGGGGTCTTCCCTGCTGCCACTTTTGTAGATTGGAACTATGTTAGCCTGTTTCCACACGTCTGCTACGATTCCTGTACACAGGAATGTGTGTGTGTGTGTGTGTGTGTGTACTCACCTAATTGTGCTTGTGGGGGTTGAGCTTTGGCTCTTTGGTCCCGCCGCTCAACTGTCAATCAACTGGCGTACAGATTCCTGAGCTTACTGGGATCTATCATATCTACATTTGAAACTGTGTGTATGACATCAGCCTCCACCATATCACTTCCTAGTGCATTCCATTTATTAACTACTCTGTCACTGAAAAAATTCTTTCTAACGTCTCTGTGGCTCATCTGGGTACTAAGTTTCTACCTGTGTCCCCTTATTCGTGTCCCACTTGTGCTGAAGAGTTTGTCTTTGTCCACCCTGTCAATTCCCCTGAGAATTTTGCAGGTGGTTATCATGTCTCCCCTTACTCTTCTGTTTTCCAGGGATGTGAGGTTCAGCTCCTTTAGCCTTTCCTCGATGTGTGTGTGTGTGTGTGATAAAGCTTAGCAGGGATACATACCAGTGATAATTAAGCCTCATGATTATATATACCTGTATAACCATTGATCTTTTAGTGACCACAGAGTGCTCATTTACTGATAATTTTGCTATCAAGTGATTTAAGGAACATTATAATACTGTAATCACTTCCTCATCTATGTTTTTAATTATATTGACTGTTTCCCCAATTCTTTAATAACTATTAATTATGACTATAACAACTCTGAGACACACAAAAGAATAATTATTGCATTAGTACCACATGACATGAATCTTATTTATGTGCTAATTACAAAAACCCTTTATAGTGGTTACAGTGAGTGGATGGTAACCTTGTATGTTACAGTGAGTGGATGGTAACCTTGTATGTTACAGTGAGTGGATGGTAACCTTGTATGTTACAGTGAGTGGATGGTAACCTTGTGTGTTACAGTGAGTGGATGGTAACCTTGTATGTTACAGTGAGTGGATGGTAACTTTGTATGTTACAGTGAGTGGATGGTAACCTTGTATGTTACAGTGAGTGGATGGTAACCTTGTATGTTACAGTGAGTGGATGGTAACCTTGTATGTTACAGTGAGTGGATGGTAACCTTGTATGTTACAGTGAGTGGATGGTAACCTTGTATGTTACAGTGAGTGGATGGTAACCTTGTATGTTACAGTGAGTGGATGGTAACCTTGTATGTTACAGTGAGTGGATGGTAACCTTGTATGTTACAGTGAGTGGATGGTAACCTTGTATGTTACAGTGAGTGGATGGTAACCTTGTATGTTACAGTGAGTGGATGGTAACCTTGTATGCTACAGTGAGTGGATGGTAACCTTGTGTGTCAAGACAATTGTAAAAACAAGTTCCATATAAAACTTAACAGGTCATAAAAGTAAAGTATTACTCCTTATTTTATTATAGATAACTTAAAGACAGATAATAAACAATAACTATAATTTACTGTACATTAATCATAACAGCTATAAATTATATTACCAATCAAAGCAATACAGGCTACTACTTTACCTGGTAAAACAGGCTCATAATGACCATACACACCAGTTAATGAATACTTAAACTTAGGATTATTCATAAACATTCAAAAATACTATTAATTTAAAATTAGAAATATATTTTAATTAAAAAATGTCAGATTTAGGCATTAATAAACAGATGAAAAAAATATTAGCAGTAATTAGGCTTAGGTTAACTTGAATGAAATACTCCATAGTGTTATAAAAATTCTGGAATCAGACTAATTGAATGGCAAGAATCTGGTTTAAAAAGTGCCAGGTTTTGGCTAATATAATACCTCGAGTCAGGCTAAAATAATTTTCATAATTCAGAATAAAATCAATGCCAATCAGGGTAACATTACTAAACTGCTTAAATTATGCGAGAAGGGAAGGTAACTACCAGGGGGAAGTGCGAAGCCATAACGACCATATAGCCAGAGTAATACAGTGCATAATTCTGGCTGGAACAAATACTAGTAAGGGGTCTTAAACGAAGTTATCACAAGTGAAGGCTGGCTCCAGGCCCGGCTTGGGAACCAGAAGAACTCCCTGATGTACATTCCACGTTTACAGAATAATGCTAATACTGTACAGTATAACTACTAAACTAAGGTAAGACTAATATAAATGTCTGACTGAAACATATACAGTACTGTATGTGTATGTGTGTGTGTGTGTGTGTGTGTGTGTGTGTGTGTGTGTGTGTGTGTGTGTGTGTGTGTGTGTGTGTGTGTGTGTGTGTGAAAATCACATATGTAATAACATGTGATGCTTCATACTCCTAAGATGACTGTATCTTTTCCCACACTCTGGACATTCATGAAGTGTATCATCAGTATGTCCTAACATGTGACGCTTCATACTACTAGGATGACGGAATCTCATCCCACACTCTAGACATTCATGAGGTTTATCATCCAAGTGCACTAACATGTGCTGAATTATACCATTACGATTCTTAAATGTTTTGTCACATTTGGTACACTTGAAAGGCCTTTCATCTGTATGCACTGCGCTGTGGGTCCTCATCATTCCAATAAGCCTGAATCTTTTCCCACACTCTGGACACTCATGAGGTTTACTATCAGAATGTATCAGCATGTGGGTCTTCATATATCCATGATGACGGAATCTTTTTCCACACTCTGGACACTCATGAGGTTTACTATCAGTATGTAATAACATGTGTCGCTTCATATGTCCACGAAGGCGGAATCTTTTCCCACACTCTGGACATTCATGAGGTTTATCATCTAAATGCACTCCCATGTGCAGCACTATACTTCCACGACATTTAAATGTTTTGCCACACTCGGCACACTCATGAGGTTTTCTATCAGTATGTACCAGCATGTGCCTCTTCATATATCCACGAAGACGGAATCTTTTCCCACACTCTGGACACTCATGAGGTTTTTCATTAGTATGTATTACCATGTGAGTCTTCATAGATCCAAGCTGACTGAATCTCTTTCCGCACTCTGGACACTCATGAGGTTTATCCTTAGTATGTACTAACATATGAAGTACTATACCTCCACGATGCTTAAATGTTTTGCCACACTCGGCACACTCGAAAGGCCTTTCATTAGTATGCACTATCATGTGCAGTATTATACCTCCACGATTCTTAAATGTTTTGCCACATTCAGCACACTTAAAAGGCCTTTCATCAGTATGCACTACTCTGTGCTCCCTCATATTTCCAATAAACCTGAATCTTTTCCCACACTCTGGACACTCATGAGGTTTTTCATTAGTATGTATTACCATGTGAGTCTTCACAGATCCAAGCCGACTGAACCTCTTCCCGCACTCTGGACACTGGTGAGTTTTCATCTTTATGATAGGTGAAGTTTGTGTGAAGGTTTGTAGAATAGGAGCTGCCTCGTATGGGCCAATAGGCCTTCTGCAGTTACCTTTGTTCTTATGTTCTTATGTTTGCTTCCCTGGATAACTCCACGAGTGGTGATGTTGGGAGACGCGTCACGGTAGTGTCAATGTTGAGGGTTAGGCAAGACTTGAGTGTTGTTTCTTAGAGTTAAGACTTGATGTGAGCACTTGGCGGTCAATGGTGGTGCTTCTTCTTTATGTTAGGTGCAGTTTATGTGAAGGTTTTCCCTTAATGCTGCTGATTATGGAGCCACGATGGCAGCGGTGCTGGATGTGCTCTGGCGTTTCCTTGAAGGGTAAAATACAAAGCCGTGTGGCTACATTAGCGTCGCCTGACTCCACCACGCCGCCGCCGGACAGTCTTCCCGCACTAATAACCAGCCGGAAAACTTAAAAACTTCCCTGTGGCCCCGGGCGATAAGGCGCCAGGCGTCGCAACAATCCGGACAGTTGAAGAGGAACGCCTGACGGTGGTATCGAGAGCCAAGAGGGTAATGTCCAGTCAAGTGGTCCGGCGGAGGCGACGTCCTTCTTCTTGATAGTAGATGTAGCTTGCATGAAGGGTTTATCCTCCCGATGACTGCACCAGTACAAATGTTGGGAGACGCGTTTATGTTGAGAATGATAAGAGCTTTAAAAGTGCTTGTTGCGTTGTGCTGTAGATAGAGGAGCGGCGACTAAAACAGAAATGTTAAAGAGAGACTTGCCGCACCGTAGAGCGGGATGTTGTGTTTATGGCGTCAGCTGATCCTTGGTGCTGCGGCAGGCAGTTGTTTTCTGTGTTTGGCTGGTGGTGGCGCCAGATATAGATGTGGCGCCAGATATAAATGTGGCATCAGATATAAATGTGGCGCCAGATATAGATGTGGCGCCAGGTATAAATGTGGCGCCAGATATAAATGTGGCGCCAGATATAAATGTGGCGCCAGATATAAATGTGGCGCCAGATATAAATGTGGCGCCAGATATAAATGTGGCGCCAGATATAAATGTGGCGCAAGGTATAAATGTGGCGCCAGATATAAATGTGGCGCCAGATATAAATGTGGCGCCAGATATAAATGTGGCGCCAGATATAAATGTGGCGCCAGATATAAATGTGGCGCCAGATATAAATGTGGCGCCAGATATAAATGTGGCGCCAGATATAAATGTGGCGCCAGATATAAATGTGGCGCCAGATATAAATGTGGCGCAAGGTAAAATGTGGCCCAATTTGTTTTTCGACTGGAGGTATTTAGCCAGTGCTTTGTCTATTTTCTACGAAAATAAATTTACCCAAATAAAGGGCAATATTAAGTAAACATGAAGCACTATTTCACAAATATTGGGATTAAAAAGATTTTAAATTAAAAACCAATACTCCTGTCCAATAATGATGATTTGCTTTCAACTTCTGATACTGTTGATAATTCAACTTCTGAATTCAATAGGTTCTTCTCTTCCATTGGGTCATCCCATGCAAATGATATTCCATCCTCCCGTACTAATGTTCAGGACACAGGTAGCTATCCATAGTCTCTGTACCTAACGCCTGCTAATTCCGTTGATGTTAATGAGATAATCCTTTCCCTTAAAACCAAGTCCAGTGCTCTTGTGGAGATACCAATTCTAGTTTACGTAAAAGCCTCCAAATTTTTAGCTCCTGCCATTACATTGCTCTACAACAAATCACTTGAACTCCAAACCTTTCCAGATATTCTAAAAAAGAAAGCGAGAGTAACCCCAGTCCATAAATGTGGTGATCTCATTGATGTCAACAACTTCAGACCTATTATCAATTCTGCCAAACTTGTCAAAAATATTTGAAAAACTGATCTACAAGCAGCTCTATTCTTATCTAGCCAAACACAATATACTTAGCTCTTGCCAATAGGGGCTTCAGACCCAAAAAAAGCACTAACGATGCAATTATTAGTATGATTAACTTGATACATGCAGCTCTTGATAAAAATGAGTTCCCTGTTGGGTTATTTGTTGACCTACGTAAGGCTTTTGACACTGTCAACCATCAAAACCGTCTTCTTAAATTACATCATTATGGAGTCAGAGGTCACTCCCTCCAATATCTTCAGTCTTACCTTACTGACAGGCTGCAGTATGTTGCTGTGAATAATTCAATTTCTCCCACCCTACCCATCAACATTGGTGTTCCTCAGGGCATTGGTGTTTGTTGTCTAAGTACAGGCCAAGGAACTTTCCATGATTTTTATTGCTAATGTTTACATTATCTATCTGAAGCTGAATTGCATTTGTTGATTTGTTTCCAAATATGATATAGTAGGTCTTTTTTATGTCTAGTGCGAGTTTGTTGGTTGACATTCACAAGTGGACTTTTTTAATTAATTGTTTACAACAGTATTTAACGTGAGTGGGTTGGGGTCAGAGTAGATGAGAGTATAGTATCATCAGCAAACAATATAGGTTTAAGCATGTTAGAGACATTAGGCAGATCATTGATGTATATAAGAAACATGAGGGGTCCTAGGATGCTGCCCTGTGGCACCCCTACGGTTAGTGGTAGAGTAGGAGAGGTTACGTCATTGATGGCTACATATATTACACATTGGTGTCTGTCACTAAGATAGGATCGGATATAGTTCAGCTTGCCGCGGACTCCATAATGGTGGAGTTTAAGTAAGAGGTAGTTATGGTTAACAGTATCAAAGGCCTTTCTCAGGTCGATGAAGAGTCTAATCGGAAACTTACTTTTGTCAAGGGCTGAGTAGATTAAGTCAAGCAGACTAACACTAGCATCATTGGTACTCTTTTGGGAGCGGAAGCCAAACTGACAGGGACTTATAGTATATTAAATTTTACAAGATGGAAGTAGAGCTGTTTGTAAATAATTTTTTCAAATATTTTTGATAATAAAGGTAAATTCGATATGGGTCTGTAATTATATATGTCTGCAGTGTTACCTCCTTTATGAACTAGCGTTACTCTTGCTTTTTTAAGGATATCGGGGAAGGTATGACACTCGAGAGATTTATTGACCAGCAAAGCTATTGCTAGTGCAAGGGCATGGGAGGCACTCTTGTATCACCAGTTCTCCTGGTGATACTATTTCATAGACAAGAATGTCATGTTCTGTACTATGTATTGAGTGTGGTGCTGACCATTCAAGGTGCTAGGAGGCATTGGTGCATAAGTGAGCCGTGTGTGTGTGTGTGTGTGTGTGTGTGTGTGTGTGTGTGTGTGTGTGTGTGTGTGTGTGTGTGTGTGTGTGTGTGTGTGTGTGTACTTACCTAGTTGTGCTTGCGGGGGTTGAGCTCTGGCTCTTTGGTCCCGCCTCTCAACCGTCAATCAACAGGTGTACAGATTCCTGAGCCTATTGGGCTCTATCATATCTACATTGAAACTGTGTATGGAGTCAGCCTCCACCACATCACTTCCTAATGCAGTGTGTGTGTGTGTGTGTCTGTGTGTGTGTACTCACCTATTTGTGCTTGCGGGGGTTGAGCTTTGGCTCTTTGGTCCCGCCTCTCAACTGTCAATCAACTGGTGTACAGATTCCTGAGCCTACTGGGCTCTATCATATCTACATTTAAAACTGTGTATGGAGTCAGCCTCCACCACCTAGTGCATTCCATCCGTTAACTACTCTGACACTGAAAAAGTTCCTTCTAACGTCTCTGTGGCTCATGTGGGTACTCAGTTTCCAACTGTGTCCCCTTGTTCGCGTCCCACCAGTGTTGAATAGTTTATCCTTGTTTACCCGGTCGATTCCTCTGAGGATTTTGTAGGTTGTGATCATGTCTCCACTTACTCTTCTGTCTTCCAGTGTCGTAAGGTGCATTTCCCGCAGCCTTTCCTCGTAACTCATGCCTCTTAGTTCTGGGACTAGTCTAGTGGCATATCTTTGGACTTTTTCCAGCTTCGTCTTGTGCTTGACAAGGTACGGGCTCCATGCTGGGGCCGCATACTCCAGGATTGGTCTTACATATGTGGTGTACAAGATTCTGAATGATTCCTGATTGTGTGTGTGTGTGTGTGTGTGTGTGTGTGTGTGTGTGTGTGTGTGTGTGTGTGTGTGTGTGTGTGTGTGTGTGTGTGTACTCAGTTGTACTCACCTAGTTGTGCTTGCAGGGGTTGAGCTCTGACTTTTTGGTCCCGCCTCTCAACCGTCAATCAACAGGTGTACAGGTTCCTGAGCCTATTGGGCTCTATCATATCTACACTTGAAACTGTGTATGGAGTCAGCCTCCACCACATCACTTCCTAATGCATTCCATTTCTCAACCACTCTGACACTAAAAAAGTTCTTTCTAATATCTCTGTGGCTCATTTGGGCACTCAGTTTCCACCTGTGTCCCCTAGTGCGTGTGCCCCTTGTGTTAAATAGCCTGTCTTTATCAACCCTGTCGATTCCCTTGAGAATCTTGAATGTGGTGATCATGTCCCCCCTAACTCTTCTGTCTTCCAACGAAGTGAGGTTCAATTCCCGTAGTCTCTCCTCGTTGCTCATACCTCTCAGCTCGGGTACTAGTCTGGTGGCAAACCTTTGAACCTTTTCCAGTTTAGTCTTATGCTTGACTAGATATGGACTCCATGCTGGAGCCGCATACTCCAGGATTGGTCTGACATATGTGGTATATAATGTTCTGAAAGATTCCTTACACAAGTTTCTAAAGGCCGTTCTTATGTTAGCCAACCTGGCATATGCTGCTGATGTTATCCTCTTGATATGAGCTTCAGGGGACAGGTCTGGCCTGATATCAACCCCCAGGTCTTTCTCTCTCTCTGACTCTTCAAGTATTTCATCTCCCAAGTGATACCTTGTATCTGGTCTCCTGCTTCCTACCCCTATCTTCATTACATTACATTTGCTTGGGTTAAACTCTAACAGCCATTTGTTCGACCATTCCTGCAGCTTGTCCAGGTCTTCTTGAAGCCTCAAGCTGTCCTCCTCTGTCTTAATCCTTCTCATAATTTTGGCGTCGTCAGCAAACATTGAGAGGAATGAGTCTATACCCTCTGGGAGATCATTTACGTATATCAGAAACAGGATAGGTCCAAGTACAGAGCCCTGTGGGACTCCACTGGTGACTTCACGCCATTCTGAGGTCTCACCCCTCACTGTAACTCTCCTTCCTATTGCTTAGGTACTCCCTTAAACCCCTGGAGCGCCCTACCAGTTACTCCTGCCTGTTTCTCCAGTTTATGCATCAACCTTTTATGGGGTACTGTGTCAAAGGCTTTCCGACAGTCCAAAAAAATGCAGTCCGCCCATCCTTCTCTTTCTTGCTTAATCTTTGTCACCTGATCGTAGAATTCTATCAAGCCTGTAAGGTAAGATTTACCTTCCCTGAACCCATGTTGATGGGTTGTCAAGAAGTCTCTTCTATCCAGATGTGTTACTAGGTTTTTTCTCACAATCTTCTCCATCACCTTGCATGGTATACAAGTTAAGGACACTGCATGGCCTGTAGTTCAGTGCCTCTTGTCTGTCACCCTTTTTAAATATTGGTACTACATTAGCAGTCTTCCATATTTCTGGTAGGTCCCCCATTTCCAGTGACCTATTATACACTATGGAGAGTGGCAAGCAAAGTGCTCCTGCACACTCTTTCAATACCCATGGTGAGATTCCATCCGGCCCAACAGCTTTTCTCACATCCAGCTCCAATAGGTGCTTCTTGACCTCATCTCTTGTAATTTCGAACCTTTCCAAGGTCACCTGGTTTGCTGTCACCTCTCCTAGCGCCGTGACTTCTCTCTGTTCTACTGTAAAGACCTCCTGGAACCTTTTGTTGAGTTCTTCACACACCTCTTTGTCATTCTCTGTGTACCTGTCCTCGCCCACCCTAAGTTTCATCACCTGTTCCTTCACTGTTGTCTTCCTCCTGATGTGACTGTGTAGTAGCTTTGGTTCGGTCTTGGCTTTATTAGCTATATCATTTTCATACATTTTCTCAGCTGCTCTTCTCACACTAACATACTCGTTCCTGGTTCTCTGGTATCTCTCTACTTTCTGGTGTTCTGTTATTACGGAAGTTCCTCCATGCCTTTTTGTTCAGCTTCTTTGCTTTCATACATTCCCTATTAAACCATGGATTCTTCCTTTGCTTCTCTGTTTTTTCCTGTTGGGCTGGGACAAACCTGCTTACAGCCTCCTGACATTTTTGGGTGACATAGTTCATCATGTCTTGTATGGACTTGGTTCCGAGTTCTGTATCCCAATGTATATCCCATAGGAATTTATTCATCTCCTCATAGTTTCCCTTTCGGTACGCCAGCCCTTTGTTTCCCAGTTCTTTTTTGGGGGTGATAATTCCCAGCTCAACCAGGTACTCAAAGCTCAATACACTATGATCACTCATTCCCAAGGGGGCTTCCAACTTAACTTCCCTTATATCCGACTCATTTAGGGTAAATATCAGATCAAGCAAGGCTCGATCAAGTGTGTGTGTGTGTGTACCGTGTATGAATTAGGTGTTCCTAGTGTTTGTATTACTAGTTATTCTGAAAGGGGTCCAAGTGGAACCACGTGGTCTCCCTACCCTAAGCTGACTCAAGCTTCTAGCTCTTCACTAGTAGTACTTTACCCTAGCTTGTTCTGAGTGTAAACCTTGTATCCTGCTTATGTGGACCAAGGCTTTTAACGTAAGATAGTGTGGTAAAGTAATTATTATTATTGTTATTGGTGTGAATGTATATGGGGGGTTGTTAAGGGGTTAATAAATAAATAAGTTAGTAAAGGAGCATCCATTTTTCCTGTGTAGGAGACTCATGATCAACCTCTAGGCTGACTATTGCTGTAATAAGCCACTACAAGTTTATTTCTATATATTTCTATATAGTAGGGGCCGGGCCTTTGAGATCTCCCTTATTTGATAACCCTTAATGCTAACTACTACCCCTACATCCATGTTATTCTAGATCCCCCATAGTACAGACTCCCATCTTGTGTGTGCTTAGCAGGGATACATACCAGTGATAATTAAGCCTCATGATTATATATACCTGTATAACCATTGATCATTTAGTGACCACAGAGTGCTCATTTACTGATAATTTTGCTATCAAGTGATTTAAGGAACATTATAATACTGTAATCACTTCCTCATCTATGTTTTCAATTATATTGACTGTTTCCCCAATTCTTTAATAACTATTAATTATGACTATAACAACTCTGAGACACACAAAAGAATAATTATTGCATTAGTACCACATGACATGAATCTTATTTATGTGCTAATTACAAAAACCCTTTATAGTGGTTACAGTGAGTGGATGGTAACCTTGTATGTTACAGTGAGTGGATGGTAACCTTGTATGTTACAGTGTGTATATGGTAACCTTGTATGTTACAGTGAGTGGATGGTAACCTTGTATGTTATTGTGAGTGGATGGTAACCTTGTATGTTACAGTGAGTGGATGGTAACCTTGTATGTCAAGACAATTGTAAAAACAAGTTCCATATAAAACTTAACAGGTCATAAAAGTCAAGTATTACTCCTTATTTTATTATAGATAACTTAAAGACAGAGAATAAACAATAACTATAATTTACTGTACATTAATCAAAACAACTATAAATTATATTACCAATCAAAGCAATACAGGCTACTACTTTACCTGGTAAAACAGGCTCATAATGACCATACACACCAGTTAATGAATACTTAAACTTAGGCTTATACATAAACATTCAAAAACACTATTAATTTAAAATTAGAAATAATAATAATAATAATTTTTATTTAGATAAGGTACATACATAAAGAGATTTTACAAGGTTTGTTGGCTTTATAGATAGAGCTAGTACATACAATGCCTAAAACCACTATTACGCAAAGCGTTTCGGGCAGGAAAAACATTAATGACTAAGCTTAAAACTAATGGGTAAAAAGAATAAAATGTGTTGAGAACAAATAAAAATAGAGGTAAAAGAGGGGGGAACATTGTTGAAAAAGCAGCACAAATACACTTACAAATTATTACAGAAAATTACATTCAAACAGCGTTGATTTGAAAAAAACAACAAAAAACATACATGGGTTGACAACAGAGGGGTAAGGTAGGTTACAGGGAATTTATTAGGTATAGCTTCGTTTTTAACTTAAACTGGTTGAGAGAGGTACAGTCTTTAACATGGTTGGGAAGGTCATTCCACATTCTGGGCCCCTTGATTTGTAGAGCATTTCTGGTTTGATTAAGTCGTACTCTAGGAATATCAAAACTGTATTTATTTCTGGTGTGGTGCACATGGGTTCTGTTACAACCTTCTATGAAGCTTTTGAGATCAGGATTGGCATTATAGTTTAGCGTTTTATATATGTATAATACACATGAGAGAATGTACAGTGACTTAATGTCTAACATATTCAGAGATTTGAGTAGGGGTACCGAGTGATGTCTGGGGCCAGAGAATAAAAATGTAAAAATAAAAATATAAACAAATATATTTTAATTAAAAAATGTCAGATTCAGGCATTAATAAAGAGATGAAAAAAATATTAGCAGTAATTAGGCTTGGGTTAACTTGAATGAAATACTCCATTGTGTTATAAAAATTCTGGAATCAGACTAATTGAATGGCAAGAATCTGGTTTAAAAAGTGCCAGGTTTTGGCTAATATAATACCTCGAGTCAGGCTAAAATAATTTTCATAATTCAGAATAAAATCAATGCCAATCAGGGTAACATTACCAAACTGCTTAAATTATGCGAGAAGGGAAGGTAACTACCAGGAGGAAGTACCAAGCCATAACGACCATATAGCCAGAGTAATACAGTGCATAATTCTGGCTGGAACAAATACTAGTAAGGGGTCTTAAACAAAGTTATCACAAGTGAAGGCTGGCTCCAGGCCCGGCTTGGGAACCAGAAGAACTCCCTGATGTACATTCCACGTTTACAGAGTAATGCTAATACTGTACAGTATAACTACTAAACTAAGGTAAGACTAATATAAATGTCTGACGGAAACATATACAGTACTGTGTGTGTTTGTGTGTGTGTGTGTGTGTGTGTGTGAAAATCACATATGTAATAACATGTGATGCTTCATACTCCTAAGATGACTGTATCTTTTCCCACACTCTGGACATTCATGAAGTGTATCATCAGTATGTCCTAACATGTGACGCTTCATACTCCCAGGATGACGGAATCTCATCCCACACTCTGGACACTCATGAGGTTTTTCATTAGTATGTATTACCATGTGAGTCTTCATAGATCCACGCTGACTGAATCTCTTTCCGCACTCTGGACACTCATGAGGTTTATCCTTAGTATGTACTAACATATGGAGTACTATTTTTCCACGATGCTTAAATGTTTTGCCACACTCGGCACACTCGAAAGGCTTTTCATTAGTATGCACTTTCATGTGCAGTATTATACCTCCACGATTCTTAAATGTTTTGCCACATTCAGCACACTTAAAAGGCCTTTCATCAGTATGCACTACTCTGTGATTCCTCATATTTCCAATAAACCTGAATCTTTTCCCACACTCTGGACACTCATAAGGTTTATCATCAGTATGTATTAACATGTGAGTCTTCATATTTTCAAGCCGACTGAACCTCTTCCTACACTCTGGACACTCGTGAGTTTTCATCTTTATGTTAGGTGCAGTTTGTGTGAAGGTTTTCCCTTAATGCTGCTGATTATGGAGCCACGATGGCAGCGGTGCTGGATGTGCTCTGGCGTTTCCTTGAAGGGTAAAATACAAAGCCGTGTGGCTACATTAGCGTCGCCTGACTCCACCACGCCGCCGCCGGACAGTCTTCCCGCACTAATAACCAGCCGGAAAACTTAAAAACTTCCCTGTGGCCCCGGGCGATAAGGCGCCAGGCGTCGCAACAATCCGGACAGTTGAAGAGGAACGCCTGACGGTGGTATCGAGAGCCAAGAGGGTAATGTCCAGTCAAGTGGTCCGGCGGAGGCGACGTCCTTCTTGATAGTAGATGTAGCTTGCATGAAGGGTTTATCCTCCCGATGACTGCACCAGTACAAATGTTGGGAGACGCGTTTATGTTGAGAATGATAAGAGCTTCAAAAGTGCTTGTTGCGTTGTGCTGTAGATAGAGGAGCGGCGACTAAAACAGTAATGTTAGAGGGAGACTTGCCGCACCGTAGGGCGGGATGTGTTTATGGCGTCAGCTGATCCTTGGTGCTGCGGCAGGCAGTTGTTTTTTGTGTTTGGCTGGTGGTGGCGCCAGATATAGATGTGGCGCAAGGTATAAATGTGGCGCCAGATATAGATGTGGCGCAAGGTATAAATGTGGCGCCAGATATAAATGTGGCGCAAGGTATAAATGTGGCGCCAGATATAAATGTGGCGCCAGATATAAATGTGGCGTCAGATATAAATGTGGCGCCAGATATAAATGTGGCGCAAGGTATAAATGTGGCGCCAAGTATAAATGTGGCCCAATTTGTTTTTCGACTGGAGGTATTTAGCCAGTGCTTTGTCTATTTTCTACGAAAATAAATTTACCCAAATAAAGGGCAACATTAAGTAAACATGGAGCACTATTTCACAAATATTGGGATTAAAAAGATTTTAAATTAAAAACCAATACTCCTGTCCAATAATGATGATTTGCTTTCAACTTCTGATACTGCTATTGAATTCAATAGGTTCTTCTCTTCCATTGGGTCATCCCATGCAAATGATATTCCATCCTCCCGTACTAATGTTCAGGACACAGGTAACTATCCATAGTCTCTGTACCTAACGCCTGCTAATTCCGTTGATGTTAATGAGATAATCCTTTCCCTTAAAACCAAGTCCAGTGCTCTTGCGGAGATACCAATTCTAGTTTACGTAAAAGCCTCCAAATTTTTAGCTCCTGCCATTACATTGCTCTACAACAAATCACTTGAACTCCAAACCTTTCCAGATATTCTAAAAAAAAGCGAGAGTAACCCCAGTCCATAAATGTGGTGATCTCATTGATGTCAACAACTTATTCAGACCTATTATCAATTCTGCCAAACTTGTCAAAAATATTTGAATAACTGATCTACAAGCAGCTCTACTCTTATATAGCCAAACACAATATACTTAGCTCTTGTCAATAGGGGCGTCAGACCCCAAAAAAGCACTACCGATGCAATTATTAGTATGATTAACTTGATACATGCAGCTCTTGATAAAAATGAGTTCCCTGTTGGGTTATTTGTTGACCTACGTAAGGCTTTTGACACTGTCAACCATCAAAACCTTCTTCTTAAATTACAACATTATGGAGTCAGAGGTCACTCCCTCCAATATCTTCAGTCTTACCTTACTGACAGGCTCCAGTATGTTGCTGTGAATAATTCAATTTCTCCCACCCTACCCATCAACATTGGTGTTCCTCAGGGCATTGGTGTTTGTTGTCTAAGTACAGGCCAAGGAACTTTCCATGATTTTTATTGCTAATGTTTACACTATCTATCTGAAGCTGAATTACATTTGTTGATTTGTTTCCAAATAAGATATAGTAGGTATTTTCTATGTCTAGTGTGAGTTTGTTGGTTGACATCCACAAGTGGACTTTTTTAATTAATTGTTTACAACAGTATTTAACGTGAGTGGGTTGGGGTCAGAGTAGATGAGAGTAGTATCATCAGCAAACAATATAGGTTTAAGCATGTTAGAGACATTAGGCAGATCATTGATGTATATAAGAAACATGAGGGGTCCTAGGATGCTGCCCTGTGGCACCCCTACGGTTAGTGGTAGAGTAGGAGAGGTTATATCATTGATGGTTACATATTACACATTGGTGTCTGTCACTAAGATAGGATCGGATATAGTTCAGCTTGCCGCGGACTCCATAATGGTGGAGTTTAAGTAAGAGGTAGTTATGGTTAACAGTATCAAAGGCCTTTCTCAGGTCGATGAAGAGTCTAATCGGAAACTTACTTTTGTCAAGGGCTGAGTAGATTAAGTCAAGCAGACTAACACTAGCATCATTGGTACTCTTTTAGGAGCGGAAGCCAAACTGACAAGGACTTAGTATATTGAGTTTTACAAGATAGGAGTAGAGCTGTTTGTAAATAATTTTTTTTCAAATATTTTTGATAATAAAGGTAGATTCGATATGGGTCTGTAATTATTTATGTCTGCCGTGTTACCTCCTTTATGAACTGGCGTTACTCTTGCTTTTTTAAGGATGTCGGGGAAGGTATGACACTAGCGATTTATTGAACAGCAACGCTATGGGTGGTGCAAGGGCATGGGAGGCACTCCTGTATTCCATCGATGGTATTTCACTAATGTTCCCAGCTTTGGTTTTTAGCGAGTGAATGATGGACACAACATCTGTAGGATTGACCGGAGAGAGGAGAAGAGAGTATGGATACGCTTCGGGAAGTCCTTAATACCATTTTTTTCCCTGAATACTTCCTGTCAAATCGTTTAACAACAGGTACTTATTCACTGCTGGATGAAGAGAGGCTACAGTTAAGGATTGGCGCCCGGTCAATCCTTCCCGACCAGGATACGAACCCAGGCCAAAGCGGTAGCGAAACACCTTAGCACATAGTGATCCAAGGTGCGAGTGTACAGCGAAGTACGCAATTTACACCATGTATTGACCTAATCTGTTTCACTGACATAAACACGTACTGTATTGCCAGAAATAATTATTATTTGGCTGTTCTCACCAAAACTTTAAAAATACTTACAAGTTGGAGGATATTAATTAGACCATGTCTTTAAAAGGTGAGACATAACACAAGCAGAGGGCAAAAGGTGAGACATAACACAAGCAGAGGGCAAAAGGTGAGACATAACACAAGCAGAGGGATAAAAGGTGAGACATAACACAAGCAGAGGGCAAAAGGTGAGACATAACACAAGCAGGAGGGCAAAAGGTGAGACATAACACAAGCAGGAGGACAAAAGGTGAGACATAACACAAGCAGAGGGCAAAAGGTGAGACAACACAAGCAGGAGGACAAAAGGTGAGACATAACACAAGCAGGAGGGCAAAAGGTGAGACATAACACAAGCAGGAGGACAAAAGGTGAGACATAACACAAGCAGAGGGCAAAAGGTGAGACATAACACAAGCAGAGGACAAAAGGTGAGACATAACACAAGCAGAGGGCAAAAGGTGAGACATAACACAAGCAGAGGACAAAAGATGAGACATAACACAAGCAAGAGGACAAAAGGTGAGACATAACACAAGCAGAGGGCAAAAGGTGAGACATAACACAAGCAGGAGGGCAAAAGGTGAGACATAACACAAGCAGAGGACAAAAGGTGAGACATAACACAAGCAGAGGGCAAAAGGTGAGACATAACACAAGCAGAGGACAAAAGGTGAGACATAACACAAGCAGAGGGCAAAAGGTGAGACATAACACAAGCAGGAGGACAAAAGGTGAGACATAACACAAGCAGAGGGCAAAAGGTGAGACATAACACAAGCAGGAGGGCAAAAGGTGAGACATAACACAAGCAGAGGGCAAAAGGTGAGACATAACACAAGCAGGAGGGCAAAAGGTGAGACATAACACAAGCAGGGGGACAATGGTGTCAAGCTCAACAAACTACAATGTAGGACAGAAAACAGAAGATGCATTTTCCCCCACAGAGTTATAAACCCCTGAAACCGACTACCCACCGTAGTTGTAAATGACAAGACATTACTGTAATTAAAAATTCAATGACGGAAAATCCTCCGGACAAAATGGGGGGAGCTTCGACACGCCCCATGTTCCCGTCAAGGCCACTAGGCAGGTGCTGGTCCTCGGGTAAATTATGGGTTGTAGATCCTCAGGCACAGGTACAGTAGGTGTTGTTGATTTAGGGGCGACGACGATCGTGGGATCGGATGCGCCCCGGTACAGTAGGTGGGATGTGGGTACACGGGGGACTAATATAAACTTAGTTTTACGTTCGTACAGAGCGGGGTACGAACTGTACCGTCGAATGTTAGAGAGAATGCCAACTGTGTTACAAACTTTTTAGTTATATTTTGTATATGGCAATTAAATTCTGTTTGTTGTCAACGTGAACAGCAGGGAATATCCCATCTATTTTACTCTCAACTTGGGTACTGCTAATCCTTAATTAGGTTGATTGGTGTACTTGTTTCTAAACAATAAAAAATATGTTATACGTATTTCCAGTGTTAAGGATGAGTTTATTAGTAGTCAACCATTAAAGTATTTTTTACTTCAATATTTAGTCATTTAGAATAAGTGGATCAACATGGGAGAAAATAATAAAAGGTTGTGTCATCAGCCAACATTACTGGCTTTAGGGATTGAGGGGCGTTTGGTAGTAATTGATGTACAGAAGAAGAGGAGTGGGCCCGTATACCAGGGGAGGGCCAAGTATATCAGGGGAGGGCCAAGTATATCAGGGGAGGGCCAAGTATATCAGGGGAGAGCCAAGTATATCAGGGGAGAGCCAACTATACCAGGGGAGAGCCAAGTATACCAGGGGAGGGCCAAGTATATCAGGGGAGAGCCAAGTATACCAGGGGAGGGCCAAGTATATCAGGGGAGGGTCAAGTATACCAGGGGAGGGCCAAGTATACCAGGGGAGGGCCAAGTATACCAGGGGAGGGCCAAGTATATCAGGGGAGGGCCAAGTATACCAGGGGAGGGCCAAGTATATCAGGGGAGGGCCAAGTATACCAGGGGAGGGCCAAGTATACCAGGGAAGCGCCAAGTATACCAGGGAAGCGCCAAGTATACCAGAGAAGCGCCAAGTATACCAGGGGAGGGCCAAGTATACCAGGGAGGGCCAAGTATACCAGGGGAGGGCCAAGTATATCAGGGGAGGGCCAAGTATACCAGGGGAGGGCCAAGTATATCAGGGGAGGGCCAAGTATACCAGGGGAGGGCCAAGTATACAAGGGGAGGGCCAAGTATACCAGGGGAGGGCCAAGTATATCAGGGGAGGGCCAAGTATACCAGGGGAGGGCCAAGTATACCAGGGGAGGGCCAAGTATACCAGAGGAGGGCCAAATATACCAGGGAAGCGCCAAGTATACCAGGGAAGCGCCAAGTATACCAGAGAAGCGCCAAGTATACCAGGGGAGGGCCAAGTATACCAGGGGAGGGCCAAGTATACCAGGGGAGGGCCAAGTATACCAGGGGAGGGCCAAGTATATCAGGGGAGGGCCAAGTATACCAGGGAAGCGCCAAGTATACCAGGGGAGGGCCAAGTATACCAGGGGAGGGCCAAGTATACCAGGGGAGGGCCAAGTATACCAGGGGAGGGCCAAGTATATCAGGGGAGGGCCAAGTATACCAGGGGTGGGCCAAGTATACCAGGGAAGGGCCACATACCAGGGGAGGGCCAAGTATACCAGGGGAGGGCCAAGTATACCAGGGGAGGGCCACATACCAGGGGAGGGCCACATACCAGGGGAGGGCCAAGTATACCAGGGGTGGGCCAAGTATACCAGGGAAGGGCCACATACCAGGGGAGGGCCAAGTATACCAGGGAAGGGCCACATACCAGGGGAGGGCCAAGTATACCAGGGGAGGGCCAAGTATACCAGGGGAGGGCCACATACCAGGGGAGGACCAAGTATACCAGGGGAGGGCCAAGTATACCAGGGGAGGGCCACATACCAGGGGTGGGCCACATACCAGGGGAGGGCCAAGTATACCAGGGGTGGGCCAAGTATACCAGGGAAGGGCCACATACCAGGGGAGGGCCAAGTATACCAGGGAAGGGCCACATACCAGGGGAGGGCCAAGTATACCAGGGAAGGGCCACATACCAGGGGAGGGCCAAGTATACCAGGGAAGGGCCACATACCAGGGGAGAGCCAAGTATACCAGGGGAGGGCCAAGTATACCAGGGGGGAGTGCCAAGTATACCAGGGGGGAGTGCCAAGTATACCAGGGGAAGGGCCAAGTATACCTGGGGGAGGGCCAAGTATACCAGGGGGGAGGGCCAAGTATACCAGGGGGGAGTGCCAAGTATACCAGGGGGAGGGCCAAGTATACCTGGGGGAGGGCCAAGTATACCAGGGGGAGGGCCAAGTATACCAGGGGAGAGCCACGTATGCCAGGGGGAGGGCCAAGTATACCAAGGCAGGGCCAAGTATACCGAGGGGAGGGCCAGGTATACCATTGGGAGGGCCAAATATACCAGGGAAGGGCTAAGTATACCAGGGGGAGGGCCAAGTATACCAGGGGAGGGCCACATACCAGGGGAGGGCCAAGTATACCAGGGGGAGGGCCAAGTATACCAGGGAAGGGCCAAGTATACCAGGGAGGGCCTAGTAGACCAGGGGAGGGCCAAGTATACCAGGCAAGGGCCAAGTATACCAAGGAAGGGGCCAAGTATACCAGGGGGAGGGCCAAGTATACCAGGGGGAGGGCTAAGTATACCAGGGGGAGGGCCAAGTATACCAGGGGAAGGGCCAAGTATACCAGGGGAAGGGCCAAGTATACCAGGGGAGGACCAAGTATACCAGGGGTGGACCAAGTATACCAGGGGTGGACCACGTATACCAGGGAAGGGCCAAGTATACCAGGGAAGGGCAAAGGATACCAAAAGTAGGTGAAGTTACCTACCTGTCAACCTCTGGTGGGATGAACAGCTTCATAAACCACACTCAACAGCCCTCAGGTTTAACAGAGCACACGAGCCCCTCCATACCAAGGTATTACCAATAGAGGTTGTGGTTATTATAATACAACATTATTATACAAACTAAACAGAAAATATATTAGTCTCCGTGGTGTAGTGGTAAGACACTCGCCTGGCGTTCCGCGAGCGCTTTGTCATGGGTTCGTATCCTGGCCGGGGAGGATTTACTGGGCGCAAATCTTTGACTGTAGCCTCTGTTTAACTCAACAGTAAAATGTGTACTTGGTTGTGAAAACGATTCTTCGTGGGGGGTCGTATTCCAGGGACCTGCCAGATATATCTAAAAAAAAAAATAAATACTTCAAATATGGAGGGAAATGCACCATATATATTAAAGTATTACCTCCCACTTCAGAAAGTTTAGTTCAATTAATATTTTATTAAAGATGCCACCAGGAGAAGGCGAGTTGAGACCTGGATACGGTATTAAGTGTATCGTCACAAACCCAATGTACCTTCTTGTGTATAAATAAATAAATAAATAAATAAATAAATAAATAAATAAATATACATGAGCTGTGATGAGGGTTCGAACCTATGCGTTGAGTGTTCCCATATGTACGCTCTAGTCGACTGCTATGGTCAAAAGACTTGCAACCTGGGGTACTACTGCACCCACAAGGATCCCGAGGCTTCCACTGAAGCCAAACCAAGATTTCACACAATTCCCCCATGCACAAGGGCTCTGTCATCCAACAGTTCCACCTTTGACGCCCCTCTTTCAATACACAGGTTGCAATTCTTTTGACCATGTCGTGGTACAGTCAACCAGAGCATGCATCTGGGAACACCCACCACATAGGTTCGAACCCTCATCACGGCTCCTGCGGATTTGTTCATTGATACATCACGATAATGTGATTTCTCTGAGTGTTAACCCACACTGTGGTGCTGAAGATCTTATGAAAATAATAATGTTATATGAACCTCATTGTTTACAATACCGACATGACACAAAGTTGATGTTTCAGACAATGTCTCATTTAGACCTTGACGATGATTCTTGAAAGTGTTCTATAATACACCTGATAATGTTTTTGTATTGCAAAATAAAAAAGTATTTTTATATTTCATTAAAAATGATTTCCTTAGGCATTATATTAGAGGGTCTAATATATACTCGACTCACAATCAAGAATCCCGGGTGAGGCAGAAATGGTTGGGCACATTTCTTACTACCTAGCAATAAGTAGGTACTTTGTCAGTCAGCTTGTTGTGGGCTGCACCCTGGGTGAGGTCAGTAGGTCAACACCCTGGGTGTTGCAGTCTCCGTAGTGTAGTGGTAAGACACTCGCCTGGCGTTCCGCGAGCGCTATGTCATGGGTTCGTATCCTGGCCGGGGAGGATTTACTGGGCGCAATTCCTTAACTGTAGCCTCTGTTTAACACAACAGTAAAATGAGTACTTGGATGAAAAAACGATTCTTCGCGGCAGGGGATCGTATTCCAGGGACCATAGGATTAAGGACTTGCCCGAAACGCTACGCGTACTAGTGGCTGTACAAGAATGTAACAACTCTTGTATATATCTCAAAAAAAAAAAAAAAAAAAAAAAAAAGTAATACCGTATGACCATGAGAAGGGGGGTGGGGGGGGGAGACCTCAGTATATGACCCGCCCGAAACGCTGCGAGTACTAGTGGCTTTACAAGATTGTAAATACTATGCTATATATTCTCACAAACCCAATGTACCTTCTTGTATATAAATAAATAAATAAGCCTAACGTATATGGGGCCTGGCAGCTGACTGGACAGCGCTCGGGATTCGTAGTTCCGAGGCCCCGGGTTCGATCCCTGGTGCAGGCAGAAACAATTGGGCAGAGTTTCTTACACCCTTGAAGCTTCTGTTCACCTTGCAGTATGTTCACTTGGGAGATAGACAGCTGCTATGGGCTGCTTCCTGGGAATGTGTAACACAAAGGAGCCTTGGTTGAGGACCGGGCCACGGGATCACTAAGCCCCGAAATCATCTCAAGATAACCTCTTAAGATGGATACACTGATTGCCTGTTCCCCATCATAATGAATTATTATTATTATTGTTATATTTTTATCTAGCATAGTAAACTTTTGTATGTTAACTTAAAAAAAAGGAACACAACAGAATTTTTGCCGTTTTGTAATGGGATAAAAATTTATGTAAAACATTAGGGCTGGATATAATAATAATAATAATTTATTTGCAAGAAGGTACAATGGGTTGGTCGTTTTGGGCAGGTCCTTAATCTAACACATCAGGTAAGATGAAATGGTACATTGTAGCAAGGTTTTTATATCAACAAATAACTACAACATAAGTTGACAAGATGTGATTACATTGGTAGGGATATATACAAGATACAGTGAGAGTTTGAAACACAAGGTAGGAAACTATGAGGATGAAATTAGGTACTTTTTTATTTTATCTTTGAACGGGGAATGGGTGGAACAATTTTTTAATTCATCAGCGAGTGTTCCAAAGAGTTCCCTTTAATTTGCACGGAGTATATCTCATTAGATACTGAATATAGTAACATTTTCCATGTTAATTAATTTTTAAATGAAACTTGCAATAATATATTCATCATATATTGAAACTAATTGGTCACTATTGGGACATTTAAATTATTTTACCCCTTGTGGCCCATAACAAAGATTTAAGCAATAGTATTGCTCCCCTTCTTTCGTCTTCAAGGGATTTTTGTCCACAAGCATCAGGCCAAGTGACATTGGTCTCGTAATTTATACTCCAGGTCTCCTAATGATACTCTTATTTCCAAGACCAGCATGCCATCTACAATGTAATGAGTGCAGTGCTAACCATTTCAGGGTGCTAGGAGGCTTTGGTGCTGGAGTGAACAGTGTGTGTGTGTGATAAAGCATAGCAGGGATTCAGACCAGTGATATGCTTCAGTATTATATATGCAGTAGCTACATAGTCAATGATCTTTTAATGACCACTGAGTGCTAATTGGTAATTTTTATATGAAGTGTGTTATGAAACTTTTATAACACGATAATTACTCTCTCGTCTTTGTTTTAATTAACAACTGTCAATTATGACAATACAATTATTTGGTGACACACAAAAGAAGTGGTATTGGATAAATAAACAACATTACATCAATCTTATTTATGAGCTAAGTACAAAAACACTTTACAGTAGTTACAGTGTGTATATGGTAACCTTGTATGTTACAGTGAGTGGATGGTAACCTTGTATGTTACAGTGAGTGGATGGTAACCTTGTATGTTACAGTGAGTGGATGGTAACCTTGTATGTTACAGTGAGTGGATGGTAACCTTGTATGTTACAGTGAGTGGATGGTAACCTTGTATGTTACAGTGAGTGGATGGTAACCTTGTATGTCAAGACAATTGTCAAGTAAGTTCTATATAAAACTAAACATGTCATAAGTCAAATATTATTCCTAATTTTATTATAAAGACAGAATAAATAAAAACTATAAATAATTAATTGTACATCCCATTAAAATAGCTAGAAATTATATAATCAATCAAACTAATATAGGCTACTCCTAGCTCTGGTAATACAGGCACACATTAACCATACACACCAGTTAAGGAGTACTTAAACTTATATAAAAACTCAATATTATTTTAATTTAAAATTAGTTATTTTTTAATTAAATCAGATTCAGACATCTGAAACAAATGAAATAAATATTAGCATAATCAAGCCTAGGCTAACTTGAATTCAGTACTCGACAGGATAATATAAAATCTGGAATTAGACTAACTTAGTTACAAAAATCTGGCGTAAAAATGCCAGGTTTTGGCTAATAGCTCAAGTCAAACTAAAAATTTTTTTTTGTCAAATTCAGAATTTATTAATTGCTAGTCAGGGTAACAGTACCCGACCGTTGATTGAGGTCAGGCAGGAGTAATGCTGAGGATACTATAATTCTGGCTCACACAAATACTCATACAGGGTAAGGCCAACTACTGAACTTGGGTAAAATTAATATAAAGGCCTGACTTAAGCATTAATATATATATATATATATATATATATATATATATATATATATATATATATATATATATATATATATATATATATATATATAATATATATATATATATAATATATAAATTTATATAATATATATATGTATATAATATATATAAATTTATATAATATATATAAATTTATATAATATATATAAATTTATATAATATATATATATATATGCAAACAAGCCTGAATGGTCCCCAGGACTATATACAACTGAAAACTCACACCCCAGAAGTGACTCGAACCCATACTCCCACAACTGGTATGTACAGGGACGCCTTAATCCGCTTGACCATCACGACCGGACATAAGGAAGTGATAGCCGAGGCTATATGAACCACTTCCCCGCCGGCACTCGGATGGTAATCTTGGGCATAGCATTTTATCAAATCACCTCATTCTTTGGGGCACACGTGAGGAACACAAATGCAAACAAGCCTGAATGGTCCCCAGGACTATATACAACTGAAAACTCACACCCCAGAAGTGACTCGAACCCATACTCCCACAACTGGTATGTACAGGGACGCCTTAATCCGCTTGACCATCACGACCGGACATAAGGAAGTGATAGCCGAGGCTATATGAACCACTTCCCCGCCGGCATTCGGATGGTAATCTTGGGCATAGCATTTTATCAAATCACCTCATTCTTTGGGGCACACGTGAGGAACACAAATGCAAACAAGCCTGAATGGTCCCCAGGACTATATACAACTGAAAACTCACACCCCAGAAGTGACTCGAACCCATACTCCCACAACTGGTATGTACAGGGACGCCTTAATCCGCTTGACCATCACGACCGGACATAAGGAAGTGATAGCCGAGGCTATATGAACCACTTCCCCGCCGGCACTCGGATGGTAATCTTGGGCATAGCATTTTATCAAATCACCTCATTCTTTGGGGCACACGTGAGGAACACAAATGCAAACAAGCCTGAATGGTCCCCAGGACTATATACAACTGAAAACTCACTATATACAACTGAAAACTTGACTTTGATGGTCAAGCGGATTAAGGCGTCCCTGTACATACCAGTTGTGGGAGTATGGGTTCGAGTCACTTCTGGGGTGTGAGTTTTCAGTTGTATATAGTCCTGGGGACCATTCAGGCTTGTTTGCATTTGTGTTCCTCACGTGTGCCCCAAAGAATGAGGTGATTTGATAAAATGCTATGCCCAAGATTACCATCCGAGTGCCGGCGGGGAAGTGGTTCATATAGCCTCGGCTATCACTTCCTTATGTCCGGTCGTGATGGTCAAGCGGATTAAGGCGTCCCTGTACATACCAGTTGTGGGAGTATGGGTTCGAGTCACTTCTGGGGTGTGAGTTTTCAGTTGTATATAGTCCTGGGGACCATTCAGGCTTGTTTGCATTTGTGTTCCTCACGTGTGCCCCAAAGAATGAGGTGATTTGATAAAATGCTATGCCCAAGATTACCATCCGAGTGCCGGCGGGGAAGTGGTTCATATAGCCTCGGCTATCACTTCCTTATGTCCGGTCGTGATGGTCAAGCGGATTAAGGCGTCCCTGTACATACCAGTTGTGGGAGTATGGGTTCGAGTCACTTCTGGGGTGTGAGTTTTCAGTTGTATATAGTCCTGGGGACCATTCAGGCTTGTTTGCATTTGTGTTCCTCACGTGTGCCCCAAAGAATGAGGTGATTTGATAAAATGCTATGCCCAAGATTACCATCCGAGTGCCGGCGGGGAAGTGGTTCATATAGCCTCGGCTATCACTTCCTTATGTCCGGTCGTGATGGTCAAGCGGATTAAGGCGTCCCTGTACATACCAGTTGTGGGAGTATGGGTTCGAGTCACTTCTGGGGTGTGAGTTTTCAGTTATATATATATATATATATATATATATATATATATATATATATATATATATATATATATATATATATATATATATATATATATATATATAAGAGGAGTGTTGTCAATGCTTACGTCGACCGTGCTCTAAGCCACAGTTCAGGATGGAAAGAAGTCGATGAAGAACTCTGTAGGGTAAGGCAAGTCCTAGTCAACAACGGCTTCTCTAACGGTTTTGTTGAAGACATCATAAAAAGAAAGGTAAAACGCCATGCAACTTCTGAAGAGTCAACGAACACAACACTTGTATCCCCAATAAGACTATTTTACAGGAACTTTTTTTTGACGGCTCATTAAACGGAGGAAAGGGTCCTGAAAGATATTGTTGATAGGAAAGTCATCCCTACAGACAAAAATCAGAAAATACAATTGATAATTTATAAAATAAAAAAAACGGCCAATCTACTCATGAAAAACTCGCCAGACACCAACCAGAATGTTTAAATGCCCACTTGGGGACTGTAAGCCCCAAAGAACTCAGTATATAGGCAAGACAACAACATCTCTTTCCAGGCGACTAACAATGCATAAGCAACAGGGAGCCCTCAAGGAACACATCTCTTCTCACAACCACCCCATCACCAGAGAAATATTAACAAACAACACAGAAATCATCGATAGGTACGGCGATTGCAGGCGGCTTGACATCAGCGAGGCACTACACATCAAAAAGTCAACACCAGCTAATTAATGCACAACTATATTCTACCTACTTCAAGACCCCGAACCAATATGGAAGCCTCAAGAGGAAGTATTGGCCAATAGACCTTCTGCAGTTACTTCCATTCATATGTTCACTTATCCAATTTATACCCATTGTTTCGTGTTCTGTCTTGTGTTTGTCACCTCATCCAAAACTTTTGTACCATATCACCTCATTCAATAGAGTATAAATATGAAGGATTTGTGTGTAAATTAAGTCTTTGAAAATGTAATAAGAATTACGAAACGAGTTCAGGCGTCAGACAATTAAAATATGAATTTCGGAGAATTGTTACTTTTATTACCACCGACAGTGAAGAAAAACATAAGAAATATTGAGAAGATTCGTGTTAGAATTATTAATCTTACCTTTTCGGTCATATTCAACAACATATGTTTACAAGAAAGTCTGCTACCAAAATATACTAAGATATATATATATATATATATATATATATATATATATATATATATATATATATATATATATATATATATATATATATATATATGTGTGTGTGTATATCACGAAAATAAACACGTGATTAAGAATGTGACAATGTCAGACCACGGAGGAAAAATGAAACAGGAAATTTCCTTAAGTACTTTCGTATATTAAATACATCTTCAGAAGGTGAAGATGTTTTATATATATATATATATATATATATATATATATATATATATATATATATATATATATATATTATTAAATATGACTGAAAAAAGTAAGATTAATAATTCTAACACAAATTTTCTCAATATTTCTTGTTTCTTTTCACTGTCGATGGCAATTGAAAAATCAATTCTCCAAAATTCCTTTTTATTTCTAGTCTGACGCGACACTTGAACGCGTTTCGTAATAACTTATTACATTTTCAAAGACTTTAGTTTACACTCACATAACTATAACCTGCAAACACTAAACAGAGTATTACTATGCTATAATTTAAATGGTTTTCATGTTATATACCTGCATTTGGGTGAGGTGATATGTTACAACAGTTTTGGATGAGGTGAAAACACAAGACAGAACACAAAACAATGGGTATAATATTGGGTAAGTTTAAAGGGAAGAATGGAAGTAGCTGCAAAGGGCCTATTGGCCCACATTTCTTGATGCTTCTATATTGGTGCGGAGTCTTGAAGTGGGTAGAATATAGTTGTGCATTAATTGGCTGTTGATTGCTGGTGTTGACTTTTTTGATGTGTAGTGCCTCGCAGATATCAAGCCGCCTGCTATCGCTGTATCTATCTATAGATAGATACATATTCAATGAGACATGTTTAAAAGAAAACCTGCTGCCAGTATACACCAATATATATATATATATATATATGTATATATATATATATATATATATATATAACTGAAAACTCACACCCCAGAAGTGACTCGAACCCATACTCCCAGAAGCAACGCATCTGGTATGTACAAGACGCCTTAATCCACTTGACCATCACGACCGGACATAATGAGGTGATAGCCGAGGCTATTTGAACCACCCCACCGCCGGCACTCGGATAGTTATCTTGGGCATAGCATTTTACCAAATCACCTCATTCTTTGGGGCAACACGTGAGGAACACAAATGCGAACAAGCCTGAATGGTCCCCAGGACATATGCAACTGAAAACTCACACCCCAGAAGTGACTCGAACCCATACTCCCAGAAGCAACGCATCTGGTATGTACAAGACGCCTTAATCCACTTGACCATCACGACCGGACATAATGAGGTGATAGCCGAGGCTATTTGAACCACCCCACCGCCGGCACTCGGATAGTTATCTTGGGCATAGCATTTTACCAAATCACCTCATTCTTTGGGGCAACACGTGAGGAACACAAATGCGAACAAGCCTGAATGGTCCCCAGGACATATGCAACTGAAAACTCACACCCCAGAAGTGACTCGAACCCATACTCCCAGAAGCAACGCATCTGGTATGTACAAGACGCCTTAATCCACTTGACCATCACGACCGGACATAATGAGGTGATAGCCGAGGCTATTTGAACCACCCCACCGCCGGCACTCGGATAGTTATCTTGGGCATAGCATTTTACCAAATCACCTCATTCTTTGGGGCAACACGTGAGGAACACAAATGCGAACAAGCCTGAATGGTCCCCAGGACATATGCAACTGAAAACTCACACCCCAGAAGTGACTCGAACCCATACTCCCAGAAGCAACGCATCTGGTATGTACAAGACGCCTTAATCCACTTGACCATCACGACCGGACATAATGAGGTGATAGCCGAGGCTATTTGAACCACCCCACCGCCGGCACTCGGATAGTTATCTTGGGCATAGCATTTTACCAAATCACCTCATTCTTTGGGGCAACACGTGAGGAACACAAATGCGAACAAGCCTGAATGGTCCCCAGGACATATGCAACTGAAAACTCACACCCCAGAAGTGACTCGAACCCATACTCCCAGAAGCAACGCATCTGGTATGTACAAGACGCCTTAATCCACTTGACCATAACGACCGGACATAATGAGGTGATAGCCGAGGCTATTTGAACCACCCCACCGCCGGCACTCGGATAGTTATCTTGGGCATAGCATTTTACCAAATCACCTCATTCTTTGGGGCAACACGTGAGGAACACAAATGCGAACAAGCCTGAATGGTCCCCAGGACATATGCAACTGAAAACTCACACCCCAGAAGTGACTCGAACCCATACTCCCAGAAGCAACGCATCTGGTATGTACAAGACGCCTTAATCAACTTGACCATCACGACCGGACATAATGAGGTGATAGCCGAGGCTATTTGAACCACCCCACCGCCGGCACTCGGATAGTTATCTTGGGCATAGCATTTTACCAAATCACCTCATTCTTTGGGGCAACACGTGAGGAACACAAATGCGAACAAGCCTGAATGGTCCCCAGGACATATGCAACTGAAAACTCACACCCCAGAAGTGACTATGTCCGGTCGTGATGGTCAAGTGGATTAAGGCGTCTTGTACATACCAGATGCGTTGCTTCTGGGAGTATGGGTTCGAGTCACTTCTGGGGTGTGAGTTTTCAGTTGCATATGTCCTGGGGACCATTCAGGCTTGTTCGCATTTGTGTTCCTCACGTGTTGCCCCAAAGAATGAGGTGATTTGGTAAAATGCTATGCCCAAGATAACTATCCGAGTGCCGGCGGTGGGGTGGTTCAAATAGCCTCGGCTATCACCTCATTATGTCCGGTCGTGATGGTCAAGTGGATTAAGGCGTCTTGTACATACCAGATGCGTTGCTTCTGGGAGTATGGGTTCGAGTCACTTCTGGGGTGTGAGTTTTCAGTTGCATATGTCCTGGGGACCATTCAGGCTTGTTCGCATTTGTGTTCCTCACGTGTTGCCCCAAAGAATGAGGTGATTTGGTAAAATGCTATGCCCAAGATAACTATCCGAGTGCCGGCGGTGGGGTGGTTCAAATAGCCTCGGCTATCACCTCATTATGTCCGGTCGTGATGGTCAAGTGGATTAAGGCGTCTTGTACATACCAGATGCGTTGCTTCTGGGAGTATGGGTTCGAGTCACTTCTGGGGTGTGAGTTTTCAGTTGCATATGTCCTGGGGACCATTCAGGCTTGTTCGCATTTGTGTTCCTCACGTGTTGCCCCAAAGAATGAGGTGATTTGGTAAAATGCTATGCCCAAGATAACTATCCGAGTGCCGGCGGTGGGGTGGTTCAAATAGCCTCGGCTATCACCTCATTATGTCCGGTCGTGATGGTCAAGTGGATTAAGGCGTCTTGTACATACCAGATGCGTTGCTTCTGGGAGTATGGGTTCGAGTCACTTCTGGGGTGTGAGTTTTCAGTTGCATATGTCCTGGGGACCATTCAGGCTTGTTCGCATTTGTGTTCCTCACGTGTTGCCCCAAAGAATGAGGTGATTTGGTAAAATGCTATGCCCAAGATAACTATCCGAGTGCCGGCGGTGGGGTGGTTCAAATAGCCTCGGCTATCACCTCATTATGTCCGGTCGTGATGGTCAAGTGGATTAAGGCGTCTTGTACATACCAGATGCGTTGCTTCTGGGAGTATGGGTTCGAGTCACTTCTGGGGTGTGAGTTTTCAGTTGCATATGTCCTGGGGACCATTCAGGCTTGTTCGCATTTGTGTTCCTCACGTGTTGCCCCAAAGAATGAGGTGATTTGGTAAAATGCTATGCCCAAGATAACTATCCGAGTGCCGGCGGTGGGGTGGTTCAAATAGCCTCGGCTATCACCTCATTATGTCCGGTCGTGATGGTCAAGTGGATTAAGGCGTCTTGTACATACCAGATGCGTTGCTTCTGGGAGTATGGGTTCGAGTCACTTCTGGGGTGTGAGTTTTCAGTTGCATATGTCCTGGGGACCATTCAGGCTTGTTCGCATTTGTGTTCCTCACGTGTTGCCCCAAAGAATGAGGTGATTTGGTAAAATGCTATGCCCAAGATAACTATCCGAGTGCCGGCGGTGGGGTGGTTCAAATAGCCTCGGCTATCACCTCATTATGTCCGGTCGTGATGGTCAAGTGGATTAAGGCGTCTTGTACATACCAGATGCGTTGCTTCTGGGAGTATGGGTTCGAGTCACTTCTGGGGTGTGAGTTTTCAGTTGCATATGTCCTGGGGACCATTCAGGCTTGTTCGCATTTGTGTTCCTCACGTGTTGCCCCAAAGAATGAGGTGATTTGGTAAAATGCTATGCCCAAGATAACTATCCGAGTGCCGGCGGTGGGGTGGTTCAAATAGCCTCGGCTATCACCTCATTATGTCCGGTCGTGATGGTCAAGTGGATTAAGGCGTCTTGTACATACCAGATGCGTTGCTTCTGGGAGTATGGGTTCGAGTCACTTCTGGGGTGTGAGTTTTCAGTTGCATATGTCCTGGGGACCATTCAGGCTTGTTCGCATATATATATATATATATATATATATATATATATATATATATATATATATATGTATAGCATGATATTTGATATTGATACAGTAGCATGATATTTTTGTGATGAAGCTCGTAATTTCCCAACTGTATTGGAATAAGGTTAACATACTAATATATGCAATATTATACTTTAACATTTTCTGAAGGTTCTCCCACATTAAAATTGTTTAGCCTATCATCCAAATGTACCATCATGTGCCTTTTCATAAATCCAAGATGACTGAATCTCTTACCACATTCTCAACACTTGAGAGGTCTCTCATCAATACCCACTAACATGTGTTTCATTATAGCACTATGTTCCTTAAATGTTTTATCTTTTCCCACACTCTGGACACATTTGAAGTTTGTCATCCATATGTGCCAACATGTGACTCTTCATAATTCCAAGCTGCCTAAATTTTTTCCCACACTGAACACTCACAAAGCTTTACATTTATGTGTGCCCACATGTGTCTCTTCATATTTCCAAACTGAATTTTTTTTCCACACTCTGGACATTAATGAGGTTTCTCATTTGTATGCACCAACATGTGTCTCTTCAGATATGCACGCAGACGGAATCTTTTCTCACACTCTGGACACTCGTGAAGTTTGTCATCCGTATGTGTTGACATGTGTGTCTTCATATTTCCAAGGTGCCGGAATTTATTCCCACACTTAGGACATTCATGAGGTTTCATATTTGTATGCACTAATGTGTGTTGTATTAGGACACCTCGTACCTTAAATCTTCTGCCACAATCAGCACACTCAAAAGGTCTCTCATCTGAATGCACCATCGAGTGCGTCCTCATATTTCCAAGGGCACGGAATTTCTTCCCACACTCTGGACACTCATGAGGTTTCTCATTTGTATGCAGTAACATGTGTTTTATTAGGGTACCACGTTCCTTAAATCTTCTCTCACAATCGGCACACTCAAAAGGTCTTACATCTGAATGCACCTGCGAGTGCCTCCTCATACTTAAAAGGTGACGGAATCTCTTCCCACACTTTGGACATTCATGAGGTTTGTCATCCGTATGCACCACCATGTGACTCTTCAGAGATGCAAGCTTACGGAATCTTTTCTCGCACTTTGGACACTTGTGAAGTTTGTCATTCGTATGTACCAACATGTGTCTCTTCATATTTACAAGGTGCCGGATTTTCTTGCCACACTCAGGACATTCATGAGGTTTCATATTTGTATGCACTAATGTGTGCTGTATTAGGACGCCACGTGTCTTAAATCTTCTGCCACAATCAGCACATTCAAAAGGTCTTTCATCTGAATGCACGATCGAGTGCTTCCTCATACTTTCAAGATTACGGAATTTCTTCCCACACTCTGGACACTCATGAAGTCTGTCATCCGTATGTGTCAATATGTGTCTCTTCATAGTTTTAAGGTGCTTGAATTTTTTCCCACACTGTGAACATTCATGAGGTTTCTCACTTGAATGCACTAACATGTGGTTTATTAGGGCACCACGTAACTTAAATCTTCTGCCACAATCAGCACATGCAAAAGGTCGTTCACCTGAATGCACTATCAGGTGATTCTTCATACTTCCAAGGACACGGAATTTCTTCCCACACTCTGGACATTTATGAGGTTTGTCATCGGTATGCACCAACATGTGCTTCTTCAGACATACAAGCTGATGGAATCTTTTCTCACACTCTGGACACTCGTGAGGTTTGTCATCTGTATGTGTCAACATGTGACTCTTCATATATCCAAGCTGCCTGAATTTTTTACCACACTTTGGACATTCATGAGGATTCTCACTTGAATGCACTAACATGTGGTTTACTAGGGCACCACGTTCCTTAAATCTTCTTCCACAATCAGCACACTCAAAAGGACTTTCATCTGAATGCACCTTCGAATGCCTTCTCATACTTCCAAGATGACGGAATCTCTTCCCACACTCTGGACATTTATGAGGTTTATCATCCGTATGCACCAACATGTGAATCTTCAGACATTCAAGCCGACTTAATCTTTTTCCACACTCTGGACACTCGTGAAGTTTCTCATCTGTATGCACTAACATGTGAGTCTTCACATATCCTAGCTGCCTGAATCTTTTCCCACACTCTAGACACTCATGAGGTTTATCACCTGTATGCACTAACATGTGAGTCTTTATACTTCCAGGATGACTGAACTTCTTCCCACACTCTGGACACTGATGAGTTTTCATCTTCATGACAGGTACAGTTTGTGTCATGGTTTTTCCTTAATGGTGCTCCTGCTGCTGATTATGGAGCCACGATGGCAGTGGTGCTCGATGTTACATCGCGTTTTCTTGAAGGATAAAATGCAAAGCCATTTGGTTACATTAGCGTCGCCTGTCGATGGAAAAGAATGGACTTTGTAGTGAATAAATGCACTGGTAGGCAGATGTTCGTGGAGCCCCTAGAGTTACTCAGGGAGGCAAGTGCCCCTATCAGAGAACACTAGGTAGCCAAAGTCATGGCCTCTCCTAAACTCGTACCGAAATGGGCAAAAACGCAAAACCTCTTCCAGATCCGTCTGTGAGAGCAGAAGCCAGCCGCCCACCACGCCCTGAGGGGCCCACCAGGAGTGCACCACGCCCTGAGGGGCCCACCAGGAGTGCACCACGCCCTGAGGGAACACAGGAGACCACCAAGACCCGCTAACTCTCGGCACCACTCGACCACGCCGCCGCCGTCGGAGTCTTCCTGCACTAATAACCAGCCAAAAAACTTAAAAACTTCCCTGTGGCCTCGGGCGATAAGCCGCCAGGCGTTGCAACAATCAGGACCGTTGAAGAGGAATGCCTGACGGTGGTATGGAGAGCCAAGGGGGTAATGTCGAGTCACGTGGTCCAGTGGGGGTGTGCACATGGCGTCGGTGTTGTTGTTGATCGCGGGGGACGCTTACACTCCTGTGTCTATCATCACGTTTTCTTCAGACAAAAAAGCTTTGGATAAACTATAGTATACTTGAGTGTCCATGCATTTTGTCAATAATAATGAAATATAATAATAATTTGCTTACACAAATGTACATATATATGATACATGAACAAAGGAAGGGACATAGGTAATAATAAAAATAATAATAATAATAATAATAATTTCGGGCAAATAATTGCCCGAAACGCTATGCGTATAGTAGCTTTAGGTATTGTATGTACTAAATCTATCTTTAAATCAAACAGAATATTTGTACTGTAACTCTGCAACTATGTATGTACTTTTCCCAAATAAATTATTATTATTATTACTATTATTATTATTGATAGATTTATAGATAGAGCTAGTACATACAATGCCTAAAGCCACTATTACGCAAAGCGTTTCGGGCGTGAAAAACACTAAAGACTAAAACTTAATACTAATTGAGATTAAAGTATATAATGTGTTGAGAACAAATAAAAATAAAAAGGGGGGAACATAGCAGAAAAAACAGCTCAAATACAATTAGGTCGACAAACAGCGTTGTTTAAAAAATAACAGACATGGGTTGACAATATAGGGGTAAGGTAGGTTACAGGGAATTTATTAGGTAGCACTTAGTTTTTATCTTAAACTGGTTGGGAGAGGTACAGTCTTTAACATGGTTGGGAAGGTCATTCCACATTCTGGGTCCCTTGATTTGTAGAGCATTTCTAGTTTGATTAAGTCGTACTCTTGGAATATCAAAACTGTATTTATTTTTGGTGTGGTGCTCATGGGTTCTATTACAACCTTCAATGAAGCTTTTGAGGTCAGGATTGGCATTATAGTTCAGCGTTTTATATATATATATATATATATATATATATATATATATATATATATATATATATATATATATATATATGTATATATGTATATATATATATATATATATATATATATATATATATATATATATATATATATATATATATATATATATATATATATATATATATATATATATATATACATATACAATACACATGAGAGGATGTGCAGTGACTTGATATCTAACACATTAAGAGATTTGAGTAGGGGTACCGAGTGATGTCTGGGGCCAGAGTTGGATATTGTCCTAATAGCAGCTTTGTGCTGAGTAATTAGAGGACGTAAATGATTTTGGGTAGTAGAACCCCAAGCACAAATACCATAGTTGAGATAAGGATAGATGAGGGAGTAATAGAGCGTCACCAGGGCAGGGCGAGGTACATAATATATCTCAACAGTTTTTGAAACTTTTTTTTATATATTTAGAATGTGTCCCTGGAAATTCAGCTTGCGGTCAATGAGAACGCCAAGGAATTTGCCATCTATTTTGTTACAAATTTGGCTATTGTTTATCCTGAGATTTATTTGATTTGAGGATTTATTGCCAAACAGAATATAGAAAGTTTTGTCAATGTTAAGGGTGAGTTTGTTGGCAGTTAGCCAAAGATGGACTTTATTTAGCTCAGTATTTACTGTGGCATTTAGAGCAAGGGGGGTCAGGACTGGAGTAAATGAAGATTGTGTCGTCAGCAAATAGAATTGGTTTGAGGTGTTGGGAGGCATTTGGAAAGTCATTAATGTAGATGAGAAAGAGGAGAGGGCCAAGTATGCTGCCCTGAGGAACACCAATGTTGATGGGTAGGGTGGGAGAAATTGAATTATTCACAGAAACATACTTGAGCCTGTCAGTAAGGTAAGATTTGAGGTATTGCAGGGAGTGACCTCTGACTCCATAATGATGTAATTTAAGAAGAAGGTTTTGGTGGTTGACAATGTCAAAAGCCTTACGCATTATATAATAATAATAATAATAATAATAATAATAATAATAATAATAATAATAATAATAATAATAATAATAAAAATAATTGGCTAACTGCCAACAAACTCACCCTTAACATTGACAAAACTTTCTTTATTCTGTTTGGCAATAAATCCTCTAATCAAATAAATCTCAAAATAAACAATACCCAAATTTGTAACAAATTAGATGGCAAATTCCTTGGCATTCTCATTGACCTCAAGCTGAATTTCCAGGGACACATTCTAAATATATCAAAAAAAGTTTAAAAAACTGTTGGCATTCTTTCTAAGATCAGATATTATGTACCCCGCCCTGCCCTGGTGACTCTCTATTACTCCCTTATCTATCCATATCTCAACTATGGTATTTGTGCTTGGGGTTCTACTACCAAAATCATTTACGTCCTCTAATTACTCAACACAAAGCTGTTATTAGGACAATATTCAACTCTGGCCCCAGACATCACTCGGTACCCCTACTCAAATCTCTGAATATGTTAGATATTAAGTCACTGCACATTCTCTCATGTGTATTATACATATATAAAACGCTGAACTGTAATGCCAATCCTGACCTCAAAAGCTTCATAGAAGGTTGTAACAGAACCCATGAGCACCACACCAGAAATAAATACAGTTTTGATATTCCTAGAGTACATGCAACGTTTCGGGCAGGTCCTTAATCTAAGAAAATTTTAAGTAGGTAAATACTTGCAAAATTTATAAAAAATGATAACAGTTACAAAGCAAGAAAAATAATAAAAGATGAGAGAAAATTGTAGGTATATTAAAGCTCATAGGTAGCTCAGATTTATTGCAATGACAGCTTGAATGGTAGTTTAACAAAAATTAGTAGGCACAATACAGCGTATGGCTATCGCATAAAAGAAGACAGCAATGAACACAATGATAAAGTTGTTTGTGTTAAGTACATAAAGATTGGGAGATTGGGTAACACTAGATACAGAGCAAATTTAAAGCTCAGTGTAGGAAACAAAGAAGACGAGATTAGGTACTTTTTGGTTTTAGTTTTAAATAAGGCAAAAGTTGGACAGCTTTTCAATTCACTAGGGAGTGAGTTCCATAGACTAGGTCCCTTAATTTGCATAGAGTGTTTACACAGATTAAGTTTGACTCTGGGGATATCAAAGAGATATTTATTTCTGGTGTGGTGATAATGGGTCCTATTACATCTGTCCAGGGAGAGTTTCAGAGCATGGTTTGCATTTAAGAACAGGGTTTTGTAAATGTAGTTGACACAAGAGAATGTGTGGAGGGAGTTAATATTTAGCAAGTTTAGAGATTTAAACAAGGGAGCTGAGTGTTGTCTGAAAGCAGAGTTAGTTATTATTATGATAGCAGATTTTTGCTGTGTGATGATGGGCTTAAGGTGGTTTGCAGTGGTAGACCCCCATGCACAGATACCATAATTAAGATAGGGGTAGATTAGTGCATAATATAGTGAGAGGAGAGCAGAGTTAGGAACATAATATCTGATTTTGGAGAGTATACCAACTGTCTTAGAGACTTTCTTAGTTATGTGTTGAATGTGGGTGCTGAAGTTGAGTCTCTTGTCTAGGAATAGGCCAAGAAACTTGCCATCATTTTTATTACTGATGTTAATGTTGTCTATCTGTAGCTGAATTGCATTTGATGATTTGCTTCCAAATAAGATGTAGTAGGTCTTTTCTATGTTTAATGTTAGTTTGTTAGTTGACATCCATATGTGGACTTTTTTTAATTCATTATTCACAACATTATTTAGTGTATGTGGGTTGGGGTCTGAATAGATAAGGGTAGTATCATCAGCAAACAATATAGGTTTAAGAATATTAGAGACATTAGGCAGATCATTGATATATATAAGAAATAGAAGAGGTCCCAACATGCTGCCCTGTGGCACCCCAACGGTAATTGGTAGATTGGAAGAAGTTGTATCATTGATGGTTACATATTGGTGTCTGTCACTAAGATAGGATCGGATGTAGTCAAGAACAAGGCCTCGGATTCCATAATGCTGGAGTTTAAGTAAGAGGTAGTTGTGATTAACAGTATCAAAGGCTTTTCTTAGGTCAATGAAGAGTCCAATCGGAAACTCATTTTTGTCAAGGGCTGAGTAGATTACGTCAAGAAGACTAATGATTGCATCATTGGTTCTCTTTTGGGACCGTAAGCCAAACTGGCAGGGGCCGAGTATGTCGAATTTTACAAGGTAGGAATAGAGCTGTTTGTAGATAATTTTTTCAAATATTTTTTTATAGAATGTGTAGATTTGATATTGGTCTATAATATGTATATAATATATAATGGTCTATATAATATATCTGATGCCACATTTATATCTGGCGCCACATCTATATCTGGCGCCACCACCACCCAAACACAGAAAACAACTGCCTGCCGCAGCACCAAGGATCAGCTGACGCCATAAACACACACCGCCCTACGGTGCGGCAAGTCTCTAACGTACACCTCTGTTTCAGTCGCCGCTCCTATCTACAGCACAACTGAACAAACACTTTTGAAACTCTTATCATTCTCAACATAAACGCACCACCCAACAATTGTACTGGTGCAGTCATCGGGAGGATAAACCCTTCATGTAAACTACATTTACTATGGATCCTCTACTATCAAGAAGAAGGACGTCGCCTCCGCCGGACCACTCGACTGGACATTACCCTCTTGGCTCTCGATACCACCGTCAGGCGTTCCTCTTCAACTGTCCGGATTGTTGCGACGCCTGGCGCCTTATCGCCCGGGGCCACAGGGAAGTTTTTAAGTTTTCCGGCTGGTTATTAGTGCGGGAAGACTGTCCGGCGGCGGCGTGGTGGAGTCAGGCGACGCTAATGTAGCCACACGGCTTTGTATTTTACCCTTCAAGGAAACGCCAGAGCACATCCAGCACCGCTGCCATCGTGGCTCCATAATCAGCAGCATTAAGGGAAAACCTTCACACAAACTGCACCTAACATAAAGAAGAAGCACCACCATTGACCGCCAAGTGCTCACATCAAGTCTTAACTCTAAGAAACAACACTCAAGCCTTGCCTAACCCTCAACATTGACACTACCGTGACGCGTCTCTCAACATCACCACTCGTGGAGTCGGCCAGAGGAGAAAACCTTCACACAAACTCCACCTATCATAAAGAAGATGAAAACTCACGAGTGTCCAGAGTGTAGGAAGAAGTTCAGTCATCTTGGAAGTATGAAGAGTCACATGCTAGTACATACTGATGATAAACCTCATGAGTGTCCAGAGTGTGGAAAGAGATTCAGTAGGTTTGGAACTATGAAGAGACACATGCTAATACATACTGATGATAAACCTCATGAGTGTCCAGAGTGTGGGAAAAGATTCAGGCGGCTTGGAAACATGAAGGCACACATGCTAGTACACACTGATGATAAAACTCATGAGTGTCCAGAGTGTGGGAAGATGTTCAGAGGGCTTGGACATATGAGGGGTCACAGAGCAGTGCATACTGATAAAAGGCCTTTTGAGTGTGCGGAGTGTGGCAAAACATTTAAGGATCGTGGAAGTATAATACATCACATGATAGTACATTTGGGTGATAAATCTCATGAATGTCCAGAGTGTGGGAAGAGGTTCCGTCATCTTAGAAGTGTGAAGCGTCACGTGCTGGTACATACTGATAACAAACCTCATGAATGTCGAGAGTGTGGGAAAAGATTCCGTGATCTTGGAAATGTGAAGATCCACATGCTGGTACATACTGATGGTAAACCTCATGAATGTCCAGAGTGTGGGAAGAGATTCCGTCACCCTGGAAATATGAAGAGCCACATGCTGGTACATACTGACAGTAAACCTCATGAATGTCCAGACTGTGGAAAGAGATTCCGTCATCTTGGAAGTATGAAGCGTCACATGTTAGTACATACGGATGATAAGCTTCATGAATGTTCAGAGTATGGGAAAAGATTCCGTGATCTTGGAAATATGAAGATCCACATGCTGGTACATACTGATGGTAAACCTCATGAATGTACAGAGTGTGGGAAAAGATTCTGTGATCTTGTAAATATGAAGATCCACATGCTGGTACATACTGATGGTAAACCTCATGAGTGTCCAGAGTGTGGGAAAAGATTCAGGCAGCTTGGACATATGAGGGGGCACAGAGTAGTGCATACTGATAAAAGGCCTTTTGAGTGTGCCGAGTGTGGCAAGACATTTAAGTGTCGTGGATATATAATACAACACATGGTAGTGCATTTGGAAGATAAACCTCATGAGTGTCCAGAGTGTGGGAAGAGATTCTCTCGTCTATCAAACTTGAAAAAGCACATGATAGTACATTCGGCTAATTGGGTAAACATTTAGAGTGTGTGAGAACATTTAGAGAATGTTAAAATATAATAAGTCTCCTACAATATTAGTATATTAACTTACAATTATTGCAATATAGAGTTTGAAGATTGAGAGTTTCACCCCGAAAATCTCCTAAAATCACCTTGTCAATTGAACGTTCTAAAGGTCTTTTTGTTTTGTTTTGTTTGAAAAATATGATTCACCCCAAAAGGTAAAGCTCCACGGCATGAGGTATTCGGGTTTATTTCTATTTTGTATGAAAAATACTTTTCACCCAAAAGTTAAAGCTTCACGGCACAAGGTATTCAGGTTTATTTTTATCTTCTGTTCTTATTCATTTGTACTCATCATTGTATTAAACATTGAAGCGGGGAACAGAAAACAGTTTTAGATGTATTTATATGAGACTATTTTATTGACATGAAATATGTAGCTTAATTTATACAGTTTATATATAATCCTAAGTTTAAGTATTCCTTAACTGGTGTGTATGGTCATTATGAGCCTGTTTTACCAGGTAAAGTAGTAGCCTGTATTACTTTGATTGGTAATATAATTTATAGTTGTTTTGATTGTTGTACAATAAATTATAGTTAGTATTTATTCTGTCATTAAGTTATTTATTATAAAAAAAGGAGTAATACATGACTTTTATGACATGTTAAGTTTTATATAGAACTTGTTTCACAATTGTCTCGACATACAAGGTTACCATCCACTCACTGTAACATACAAGGTTACCATTCACTCACTGTAACATACAAGGTTACCATCCACTCACTGTAACATACAAGGTTACCATCCACTCACTGTAACCACTATATAGGATTTTTGTAATTAGCACATAAATAAGATTGAGGTACTGTTGTTTATTTATCCAATATTCTTTTGTTTGTCTCCCATAGTTGTTATAGTTATAATTGAAAGTTATTAAGGAATTGGATAAGTAACCAAGATAATTAAAAACATAGATGAGGAAGTGATTACAGTATTATAATGTTCTATAAATCATTTGATAGCAAAATTATCAGTTAATGAGCACTCTGTGGTCACTAAAAGATAAATGGTTATACAGGTATATATAATCCTGAGGCATATCACTGGTATGAATCCCTGCTAAGCATTACCTCACTCACTCACTCACTCGCACACACTCCAGGGAAGACACAGGTGGAAACTGAGTACCCACATGAGCCACAGAGACGTTAGAAGGAACTTTTTCAGTGTCAGAGTAGTTAACGGATGGAATGTATTAGGCAGTGATGTGGTAGAGGCTGACTCCATACACAGTTTCAAATGTAGATATGATAGAGCCCAGTAGGCTCAGGAACCTGTACACCTGCTGATTGACAGTTGAGAGGCGGGACCAAAGAGCCAGAATTCAACCCCTGCAAGCACAACTAGGTGAGTACACACACACATCATTCAGAAACCCAAGTAAGGAGACATTTAGGGCGCTTTACACTGCCTACGTGAGGCCAGTCTTAGAGTATGCCGCCTCATCATGGAGTCCCCATCTGAAGAAGCATATAATGAAACTGGAAAAGGTTCAGAGGTGTGCAACGAGACTCGTCCCAGAGCTACGAGGGATGGGGTATGAGGAGCGCCTGAGGGAACTGTGCCTTACGACACTAGAAAGAAGAAGGGAGAGGGGGGACATGATAGGAATGTATAAAATACTCAGAGGGATTGACAGAGTGGACATAGACGAAATGTTCATGCGGAATAATAGTAACAGAACGAGGGGACATGGATGGAAGCTGGAAACTCAGATGAGTCACAGAGATGTTAGGAAGTTTTCTTTTAGCGTAAGAGTAGTGGGAAAATGGAATGCACTTCAGGAATAGGTTGTGGAAGCAAATACTATTCATAATTTTAAAACCAGGTATGATAGCGAAATGGGACAGGAGTCATTGCTGTAAACCGATGCTCGAAAGGCGGGATCCAAGAGTCAATGCTCGATCCTGCAGGCACAACTAGGTGAGTACACACACACTGCTCACTATTGCACCAATGCCTCCTAGCACCTTGAAATGGTTAGCAACACAATCAATACATAGTACAGAACATGGCATTCTTGTCTAGGAAATAGTATCACCAGGAGAACTGGAGCATGAATTACGAGACCATTGTCACTTGGCTCACTTCTAGACGCCTGTGGATGAAAATCCCTCGAGGATGAAAGAAGGGGAGCAATATCTTTGTCATATAACACTTTGAAACTACTGACGGTCTTGGCCTCCACCACCTTCTCACCTAACTTGTTCCAACCGTCTACCACTCTGTTTGCGAAAGTGAATTTTCTTATATTTCTTCAGCATCTTTGTTTACTTTAAATCTATGACCTTTTGTTCTTCCTTGCTTGAGTGTGTGAGATCGAGTGTGGGAGAGTGAGATCGAGTGTATGAGAGTGAGTGAGAGTGTGAGGGTGAGATCGAGTGTGGGAGAGTGAGATCGAGTGTGAGAGGGAGTGAGATCGAGTGTGAGGTGAGTGTGTGAGAGTGAGTGTGAGAGTGAGTATGAGAGTGAGTGTGTGAGAGTGAGAATGTGTGAGAGTGAGTGAGTGTGTGCAAGAGTGAGAATGTGTGAAAGTGAGTGAGAGTGAGAGTGAATGAGAGTGAGTGAGTGTGTGAGAGTAAGAGTGAGTGAGAGTGTGTGTGTGTGTGAGAGTGAGTGTGTGTGAGTGAGTGAGTATGAGAGCGAGATTGTGTGAGGGTGAGTATGAGAGTGAGAGTGTGTGAGAGTGAGTGAGAGTAAGTGAGAGTGAGTGAGTATGAGAGTGAGTGTGTGAGAGTGAGTATGAGAGTGAGTGTGTGTGAGAGTGAATGAGAGTGAGAGTGAGTATGAGAGTGAGAGTGAGTATGAGAGTGTGTGAGAGTGAATGAGAGTGAGAGTGAGTGTGTGTGAGAGTGAGCGAAAGTGTGCCTGCCTGCTACAGCCGCCACCACCCGCCACCACCTGCTACAGCCGCCACCACCCGCCACCACCTGCTACAGCCGCCACCACCCGCCACCACCTGCTACAGCCGCCACCACCCGCCACCACCTGCCACCGCCTGCCACAGCCGCCACCACCCGCCACCACCTGCCACCGCCTGCCACAGCCGCCACCACCCGCCACCACCTGCCACCGCCTGCCACAGCCGCCACCACCCGCCACCACCTGCCACCGCCTGCCACAGCCGCCACCACCCGCCACCACCTGCCACCGCCTGCCACAGCCGCCACCACCCGCCACCACCTGCCACCGCCTGCCACAGCCGCCACCACCCGCCACCACCTGCTACAGCCGCCACCGCCTGCTACAGCCGCCACCACCCGCCACCACCTGCCACCGCCTGCCACAGCCGCCACCACCTGCCACCGCCGCCACCACCCGCCACCACCTGCCACCGCCTGCCACAGCCGCCACCACCCGCCACCACCTGCCACCGCCTGCCACAGCCGCCACCACCCGCCACCACCTGCCACCGCCTGCTACAGCCGCCACCGCCTGCCACAGCCGCCACCACCCCCCTCTGCCTGCCACCCCCCCCGCCACCACCTACTGCGGCCCCCCAGCCATCACCCGCCACCGCCCGCCACTGCCGCCACTGCCCGCTGCTGCCTGCCACCACCCACCACCACCCGCCGCCCGCCATTGCCCACCACCACCCGCCACTGCCCGCTGCTGCCTGCCACCACCCACCACCACCCGCCGCCCGCCATTGCCCACCACCACCCGCCACTGCCCGCTGCTGCTTGCCACCACCCACCACCACCCGCCGCCCGCCATTGCCCACCACCACCCGCCACTGCCCGCTGCTGCCTGCCACCACCCGCCACCACCCACCACCACCCGCCGCCGCCCGCCGCCCGCCATTGCCCACCACTACCATCCGTCACCACCCGCCACCACCTGCCACCGCCTGCTACAACTCACTCCCAATTAACATACAGCACAAACTTAATGACACGCGCCCCAACAGACAACGAACCATCAATCTTGCCTGTACAGCTATCGACGTGTCGGACCTTAATGATGCAACTGAATGGGAATTAAATCATGCACTAAAGTTGGGCAAATCAACTGCTGGAGAGGACGGTATTATTTACAGTTTACTGAGATTAGTCTCACACGTACCAGGTAATCCATTATTAGTGTTGTACAGAATGAGTTTAAGTGAAGGAGTATTACCTGATGCTTGGACAAAGAGTGTCATTGTTCCCATCCCCAAACCACACTCGGACAATTATAGACCCATATCTCTAACATCGTGTGTCTGTAAAGTGCTTGAACGTATTGTTCTTAACAGACTCATGTATCGTATACAGGGGCACCTGTCACCCCAACTGTTTGGATTTATGCCTGGGCTCAGTACACAACACTGTTTTGCTGAGTACTTCGCACATATTGAAGCTTCCCCTCAAACAGTCTTCGACCTAGCAGCAGCTTTTGATACAGCAAACAGGGAAATTATACTGGAACAGCTTGCCGAGGTGGGAATACAAGGAAAATTACTGAAAAGATAAAGGGCTATTTGTCTAATCGAACAGCATATGTTTTGTTTAATGGTGTTAAAGGTTAGGTTAGGTTAGGTTAGGTTAGTTAAAAGCACAGAGAACAAACACTGAACTGGGAACTCCACAAGGAGGGGTCCTCAGCCCCTTGTTGTTCAACGTTCTGATGCACAAACTTATTAAAGATCTTCCAACTAATAATGAAGACACTGTCACTTGTTATGCTGATGATATACTCTATGTTACATTTGTTGTTTACCTACGTAATTCTAAGATACTGTGTAGCTGTCCTTGGTGCTCGGAAGATGCGCTGACAATTATTGTATATATTTACTGAATTTACCCAAGAACCACTAACTATCTAGTGGCCTCGACGAGGACAGATAGCCGGCGGCTTGTTAAAGGGCACGCCAATTGTCTTAATAATATTTTTTAGCTGGAATTTGGCATTTACGGCTTCAGCAGGTAGGCCGTTCCATGGGTTTATAACCCTCTTCGTGGAAAAAACATTTGTTTTCAGTCCTACTTGAGAGAACATACTCTCCAACACTATATCTGTGATTGCCCTGTTATCAGTGACTACATACCAAATGGTATGAGGTATTTTGAGCCCTGTAATTACTTCATACACTCAGGAATATTGGAAGATATTCTTGTGCTGTACCCAGATTTTGCCAGTGGAGGCTAATAGATCAGCCTTAAGTATTTTGTTCTCTCCTAATTCCATGTATGACTGGCCATCCTGTGAGGTGAGGATGTTGGATGAGCTTGTAGCTGGTTTTTGATCTACACTGTGTGGTCCTTCATACAGAATAGGGAAGCAGCACATTGCTGTGTATACCTAAACATGTTAAAAAATACATTGTTTGAGAGGAGTCTTGTAGAAACTGGTAAGAGTAATTATAATATAATGTTTCCATGATTCAGTGCTTACCTCATGTGAAAATCGCGAAGAGTTATTTAGTCAGAGTTGATTTGTTTTTTGTATTGAGGCTGGTATTTTCTAAATTGATTCCATGAATGTCTAACCATTCTGTGAGATGGGAGTATTAGATAAACTTATAGCTAGTTTTTTATCTACACTGTGTAATATTCCATAGGGTAGCAGCACATTGCTGTGTATACCTAATCTTCTTAATAAAAAAATCAGTAATAAAGATTTTAAATTATAGTTTGTATTATTACAAATACAGTACTGTATTATCCTTATTAAATCATGTTGACCATGGATCATTAAGATCTCATGTTGATATGTAATAGTCATATTTCTTTTGAACTTCTAATCCATGCTAATCATTCATTAAATTGTGCATTATGTCTCAATTTTTCACTTCCTTGGATATACTGTACAGTACAAAAAGATAGGATAAAAATAAACCAGTAATATTTCTTTCATTATATTTTTTATTTAAATAACTGCATCAATATTTTTACAGCTGACAGGATTTGTTTTACCATACAGGTGCATTATTTGTTAAAAAAAAAATTTGGTTTATTGTTACACACAATTGTGCTACATAGCCTTCCCAGCTTGGTGCCTTCTTTTAATACTTACTGATTAAAAAATAAATAATAAATACATTTTATTCAGGAAAAGTACATACAGCTGATTTACAAACATAATGTTGGATTTATAGACAGAGCTAGTACATACAATACCTAAAGCCACTAATACTCATAGCATTTTGGGCAAGGTGTGGGGGAAAAAACACAGACTAAAACTTAATAGTAATCGGGATTAGGTATAAATTGTGTTGAAAGAAGGAATAAAAAATACAAAAAGGGGGGGTTAACATAGCATAAATCAGCAATTGCACATGTTAGTGAACAGCGTTGTTTAAAAAATAGCAAGACATGGGTTGACATTTAGGAGGTAAGTTAGGTTAGATACAAGATACTCATCACCTCGACAGCAAAGAGCAAGATCATCAACATAAAGGGTGGAGAAGATGCCATAAGGAAGGGAGGAAAGGAGACCATTGAGGGCAACCATAAAAAGAGTAGTGCTCAGAACACTACCCTGGGGCACACCTTCACACTGCCGAAAAGAGGCAGAGAGTGTGGCACCAAGCCTGACTCGAAAGGTACGATGAGGGAGGAAGCTTTGAAGGAAGAGAGGGAGATTACCACGAAGGACAAAAGAACGAAGTTGGAACAGAATATGGTATCTCCAAGTCGTGTCATAAGTCTTTTCCAGGTTAAAAAGGACGGCAACAACGGAGGTCTTCGCAACAAAAGCAGTACGAGTATAGACCTCCAAGTTCACCAGGACATCTGTCATGCTGCGGCACTTGCGAAAACCAAATTGAGAAGGAGAGAGGTGGTGATGGTGTTCCAAGAACCACATCAGACGGACATTTACCATACGCTCACACAGCTTGCAAACACAACTCGTGAGAGCAATAGGGCGTAAGTCCTTAGGGGACGTACCGAGAGACCCTGGTTTCCGAATAGGGAATACAACGGCATCGAGCCAGTCCTCAGGGACGGACAACGACTCCCAGACCTGGTTATACAGATTCAGTAAATACTGAAACGTGCACTGAGGGAGATGGCGAAGCATCTCATAATGAACGTCATCCGAGCCCGCCGCCGTAGATCCGCAGAGGGCCAGGGCAGGCTGAAGTTCAGAAAGAGAGAAAGGATCGTTATAGGGAAGGCGGAGATGAGTGTGGAAATCTAAAGGAGAAGATTCAAGAACAGGCTTACGGAGAAGGAAGGATTGAGGAAGATGAGAACCAGAGCTAACAGAAGAAAAGTGGGAACCCAGTTCGGCCACGACCTGCACTGGATCCGCCACAAGAGTCCCACGGAGGTGGAGAACCGGCAAGAAATCTGGAACGAACTTGCCTGCAATCTTGCGGATCTTCTTCCAGATCTGTGGCAGAGGAGTCTCGGACGTAATGGTGGAAAAATAAGATTTCCAACTCTCACGTTTAGCAGTACGGATGGTCCTACGGGCCACCGCACTTGCCTTCCGAAACAGAATAAAAGAAACAGCCGTCTGCCGGCGGCGGTGTTTTTCCAGGCTGCACGCTTACAGCGGACAGCCCGAGCACAGTCCGCATTCCACCAGGGAACACTCTTCCGTGTGCCCCGGGAGGAAGAGCGAGGGATAGAGCTGAGGGCAGCGTTGAAGACAGTGTCATAAAAAAGGAGGAGGGCGCGAGGAAGAGGCAGAGAAGAGAGATCAGAGAGAGTAGCACGGAGGGTGAATAGGCACCAGTCAGCCTTGGCAAACTGCCACCGAGAGAAGGAGAGGGGAGGGTGGAAAGAGAAAAAGGAAATGAGGATGGGGAAATTATCACATTTGTGGAGGTCATCAAGAACCTGCCACTCGAAATCTAAGTAGAGGGACGACGAGCAGAGAGAAAGATCAAGACAGGACAGGGTGCGAGTATAAGAGTCTACATGAGTGGGCTCACCAGAATTCAGAAGAGATAGAGATGAAGCGAGGACGAACGGTTCAAGAAGGCGGCCTCGGGTGTTTGTCAGAACATCACCCCAGAGGGTATGTTGACAGTTTAAATCACCCAACAGGAGCACTAGCTCTGGCAAGAAGTCCAGGAGGTGCTTAAGATCAGGAAGGGAAAGAGGGACATTTGGAGGGAGATAAATGGAACAAACTGTATACCATTTACCCACAAAAACACGGGCAGCAGAACAATGGATAGGGGACGGAAGAAGTAGGGGGACGAAGGGAATATCAGAATGAATTAAGAGAGCAGTAGAGTTATGGGCCCCAGCAAGAGCTGGGGGGGGGGGAAGAAAGGAATAACCAGGAAAGTGACCAGGACGAGCACCAAGCATGGGTTCCTGGAGACAAACACAAGTGGCGTAAACTGTGTAATGAGAAGTTGGAGTTCATGGAAGTTGGCATAAAATCCACTAATATCCCACTGAAGAATAGACATTATCAAAGAGAAGGGACAGTAACAGAAAACAAGAAAGAAATAAAGGTAAAGAGGAACACAGTTTATTAAAGAATCTCAGGATCAGGGTCAGAAGCAGGGTCGGCAAAATCAGGGTTAGGGGGCATGGGTAAACTTAGTAAGGAGAGAGGGAAGAGAGCGAGAGAACAGACCAGAGGCGGACTGACAGGGTCCGGAGGAGGAGGGGACAACTGAGAGGGGCAGGCAAGGACAGTTGGAGGAGGAGGGGGGGGGGAGCAGAAAGCAGGGAGTGCACTTCAGGAAGGGCAGCAACAGAGAGGGAATCGGGGGCGGAAGAAACCTCCATATCAGAGACAGGGAGTTTGACTAAGGAAATGGGAGGGGATGTAGTGACAGTCAGAGGGAGGGGGTGAGGAAGAAAGCGAAACCTTACCCGCCGGAGAGGAAGAAGGAGAGGAGCCAGGCTTATGTTTCTGACTCGAAAAGACAGGCATTCCAGTAACAACGTACCGGGCGACAGAGTCAATGGTCTCAGCAGGAGAAGAGGAACAAGAGCGAACAACACGAAGGTTGCTGGGAGGATGATGGATATCAACCTGGACCGATAAGTGGCATGGCGGGTCAAGAGACTGGGGGGAGGGTCGGGAAGAAAGAGTGGGGGGGGGGGGGGGGGAGATGGGGAAGAAGACAAAGGAGATATGGCAAACTGGGTAGGAAGGGGGGAAAATCCCAGATGGAAAACCGGGAGGGAGACCATCTGGGACAGGAGGCAAAGGAACAGGGGAGGCGGTGGTGGGCGTAGCCGGGTTTAAGGCCTGGAAACGGTTGTGAGACTGAGGAAGACGGGAAGGACGAGGAGAGGTAGAACGCAAAACGCGAGCGTAGGAGACGCCCGCGAAAGGGGTGAGACGACGAACTTGGCATCTCGCTTCAGGAAAAGACAGACGATCACGGTGCTTCCAGTTGAAGACGGCTTCCTCGAGTTTGTAGTGCATACACGAGCGTGAGAAGGTAGGGTGGGCTTCACCGCAATTGAGGCAGCGAGCCTGGGGAGAAGCACATTCGGACTTAGAATGACTATCGTCCCCACACAAGGGGCACAGATACACAGTACTGGTGCATTTCAGGACACCGTGCTCGAACTTCCAACACTTATTGCATAGTGTAGGAGAGGGAATGTACTCCTGAACGGAGCATCTGGCACCAGCAAGAATAATAGCGGGCGGAAGGGTCCTACTATCAAAGGTGATTTTTACAACTCGAAGGGGCTGGCGGCGATGACCACGAGAGGGTCGAGTAAACGTGTCCACCTGGAGGACAGAATGGCCTTGGGCTTCGAGGATATGTTTAATATCCTCCTGGCAATCTTTGAGGTCCCGAACAACAGGTTGCAACATGGTGTGGGAGAACAGTGCCAACACTGGCATTTAACCGAACGTTCTTGGAGACCCGGACAGGGGTCTCTCTAATGCAGGACAAAGCGGCTAAGCGAGTAGCTGCATCCTGAGAAGGAGCAGCGACAACACGCGTACCGTAACTGGTGGAGTTAAAAGTAACAGAGGCATCTACTGAATCAACAAGGTGTTTATGGAGGGAGAAGTTGTCAGGAGAAGTAGAATCCAGATGGTGGAGATCAAAGTATTTAGCCCATGTAGCGGGACCAAACAAAGCGTTGTAAGTACTATTACGGGAAGGGATAGTGCGAGTGCGGCTGTGGTGGGAATGGCGGTGAGAACACCCGGAGGGCACGGGGGTAAAAGGCGCAGTAGTCACAATGAGAGACGAAGCCGCGCCAGGGGACGAGGTAGTCACCACTGGGGGCTTGGGGCTCGACCCAACCACAGAGGAGGGAGGGGAGCTGAGGGGAGGAGTCAGAGAGGTCAAAGGAGGAGCAAGGTCGGGGCCCAATGCAGTGGAGGCTACAGAGCCCGGTCTTCCAACACGGACCGACTCCGGGGCTTGGTCGCCCACCCCACAAGCCTGAGAAGGTAAAGCAGAAACAGTTGAAACAGGATTTATCATCGCTACGAAAAGGAATATTCATTCACGAATGTGCCCTCACACCCACCATGGAGCCACAATTAGAGGCAGGACACCCAACAAGAAGCTATCACCGATCATGCCGGGGCCTCCCAGGGGTGCATTGTGAGTATACGCCCCACAAACGTGGCGCCACCTTAAGAACCGACAGTCCGTCGAGATCAGGTTCAGTGACGAAAGGGGGATTGACAATAAAAGGTTCCCCTCGCTCTCGACGTTGGGTATTACAGTTCTACAGGTGCAAGAGTATGCCTCCCCAAGCACCCGGACGTCAAAATAGAAGTAGTCCAAAGGAATAACCAAAAGAAGCAAAAGGTCGGCAGGAAACGGCAAGCATATAGGAGAAGAGGGGGGAGAACAATGAAACAGAAGGAAAAGGAAAAGGTGCTCAGCACAATTGGAGAGGACGGCAGCAGGAGCACAAGGCTACAAAAGGACAGAGGACTGTCCCAAGGAGCATCACACTCCGGCAGGCACCCACAAAACCCCCCTCACGGCAGCAACGAGCTGAGCGGGGAGGGACAAAAATGCAAGTCACAGCTTTGAATCATCCTTTGCAGACGACACAAAAATCAGCACGAAAAGTATCTCTGCTGAAGACATTGAAAACCTACAAGCAGATGTTAATAAACTTTTTCGACTAGGCAGTAGAAAATATCATTATGTTTAACAACGATAAATTCCAATTACTCATGTACGTAGGACCTTAAACATAATACAAAGAGGACCTTAAACATAATACAGGGTTCAAAACAGTCAAATCTGTCCATAGTAGGAAAGCAGCATGTAAAGGATTTGGGAATAATGATGTCTCATTATTCGTAGTAGTGGAAAGTACGCCTACGGCCGGCAGTTTTCATTTTTTCCTATGCTGGTCGTAGGCGTAGGGGGGTCACGTGTTTTTTCCTATGCCGGTCGTAGGCGTAGGGGGGTAACATATTTTTTCCTATGCCGGTCGTAGGCATAGGGGGGGGGGGGTATATTGTATTTTTTCCTATGCCAGTTGTAGGCGTTATCTTGAGATGATTTCGGGGCTTTAGTGTCCCTGCGGCCCGGTCCTCGACCAGGCCTCCATCCCCAGGAAGTAGCCCGTGACAGCTGACTAACACCCAGGTACCTATTTTACTGCTAGGTAACAGGGGCATAGGGTGAAAGAAACTCTGCCCATTGTTTCTCGCCGGCACCTGGGATCGAACCCAGGACCACAGGATCACAAGTCCAGCGTGCTGCCCGCTCGGCCAACCGGCTCCCGGTTTGTGGTGACCTCCCCCTCCTACCGGCGTAGGGGGGGAGGTCACGTATTTTTCTTCCTGTGCCGGTCGTAGGCGTAGGGGGGTCATGTATTTTTTCTTGGGTGGTCATTGGTGCAGGGGCATTTAAAAAAAAAATTCCTTTCCGAGCAGGCAAATTCATAGGGTTGTTTTCATTTTTCATAACATTTATTATCTTCATTCTTTGAACATATATAATTTTCCTAAAAGGAGTACTAAAAGGCCCCCTCATCACCTCTGAAAATTTCGTTCAAGGGGATTAAAATGCTGGTCCCTGGCGTACCCCAGTTTCATTACCCGTGTCCCATGCACAGGCATCGCTAATGGACAAATGACGTCATCAGCTGGCCAGTCTTCATCTTCCCTGAATAAGTCAGTTTACTGAAATAGCATGTCCGGCCAAGGATCGTTTATTGAGCATAGGAATGAAATCCATTCATATGAAACAAGGGAGCAACACAGAGCATGAACTACCATGTAGCCTTCACCCCTGTTTCCGAACCAGTATTTACCCAGGTCTTGTTCCTAAACATAAAACATATTCAATTAATACTCATTGTTTCGTGTTCTATCTCATGTTATTTTTAATGGGTTATTAATATCGCCACTATCATCCATTTATACGAATAAACAGAGCCCTGGGCATTGGTGATTTCAATGCGAGTTCAGTAGTAATCCAACATTTAGGGAGCATAACCAAGCAAATATTGCGTCTGCCAGAAAATATTATATGATGGATTACGAGAACTTTCAAATCCAGGGATCCCATCACAATGGTTGTACTATTCAAAATCACTTGTGCTGTCCCATCTTGAGTACTCGCAGGCGATGAGTCACAATAACGTGGCTGAAGTAAGTTGACCAGACCACACACTAGAAGTTGAAGGGACGACGACGTTTCGGTCCGTCCTGGACCATTCTCAAGTCGATTGTGATTAGGAGGTAGGGACAGGCAATAAATAGGCAAGAGAGAGCTGAGGAGGAAAGTAAGGTGTAGGGGATAGTAGTAATAATGAGAAATGCAGAAGGTCTATTGACCCATACAAGGCAACTCCTATTATAACAACCGAAGGAGATAGTAATAGGAATAAGAAGAGGATAGCAAGGGAGCGTAGAAGACCATGAACAGAAAAAGGGAGAAGAGAGAAAGAAAGGGAAAGAGAAAGAAAGATAAATGGAAGGGGTAAGCTTATGTTAAGTCACGTTTGTTAGAAAGATTAGAGCATTTGAGTATATACTGTGAAAGGGAAGAGTCCACAGCAACAAAGCCAGGACTCAAGTTCATGTTGGGTACATTGTGTATAAGAGCCGATTCTACAAGACGGTGTCTGTGTAGAGTAGAGGCAGGAAATTTCTTTCTCTTTCCCTTTCTTTCTCTCTTCTCTCTTTTTTTCTGCTCAAAGGAAGGGCCAAGTTTACATGGGGAAGGCCAAGTACAGTATACCAGGGTAGGCCCAACTATACCAGATAAGGGTCAAGTGTACCAGGGGAAGGCCAAGTATACCTTGAGAGGCCCAAGTATACTAGGGGAGGGACAAGTATACCAGGGAAGAGCCAAGTATACCTTGAGAGGCCCAAGTATACCAGGGAAGGGTCAAGTATACCAGGGAATGCCAAAGTATACCAGGGGAGGGCTAAGTATACCAGGGGAGGGCCAAGTATACCAAGAGTAGGTGAACTGAACTACCTGTCAACCTCTGGTGGGATGAACAGCTTCATAAACCACACTCAACAGCCCTCAGACTTAACAGAGCACACGAGCCCCTCCATACCAAGGCATTACCAATAGAGGTTGTGGTTATTATAGTACAAAATTATTATACAAACTAAACAGAAAATATATTTAGAAATTACTTCAGATATGGAGAAAAAAATGCACCTGATATATTAAAGTATTACCTCCCACTTCAGAAAGTTTAGTTCAATTAATATTTTATTAAAGATGCCACCAGGAGAAGGTGAGTTGAGACCTGGATACATTACCAATAATAGCCCAAGGATACCGAGGCTTCCATTGAAGCCAAACCGGGGTTTCACACAATATCCCCCATGCACTCGGGCATCCAACAGTTCTACCTTTGACGCCCCTTTCAATACACAGGTTGCAGTTCTTTTGAACATGTCGTGGTGTAGTCGACTAGAGCGTGCATTTGGGAACACCCAGCACATAGGTTCGAACCTTCATCACGGCTCCTGTGGATTTCATTGATACATCACGATAACGTGATTTCTCTGTGTATTAACCCACATTGTGGTGCTGAAGTTCTTATGAAAATAATAATGTTATATGAACTTCATTTTTTACAATATTGACATGACACAAAGTTGGTGTTTCAGACAATGTCTCATTTAGACCTTGACAATGATTCTTGAATGTGTTTTATAATACACCTGATAATATTTTTGTATTGCAAAATAAAAAAGTATATTTATGATATATTTCATTTAAAATTATTACCTTAGTCATTATATTAGAGGGTCTAATATATATTTTTGACTCACAATCGAGAATCCCAGGACTATCACCCTGATGTCCTGTTCACCTAGCGGTAAGTAGGTACTTAGGAGCTAGTCATCCTGAGTGGGGTCAATAATTTGACTTTAGGTGGGATGGGGGGGGGGGACCTCGATATAAGCCTAATGTGTATGGATACACTCTGACTACCTGTTCCCTGTCACAATGATTATTATTTTTGTCTAGCATAGTAAGCATTTGTATGTTAACTTAACAAAAAACACAAGAATTTTTGCTGTTTTGTAATGGGATAAAAATTTATGTAAAGCATTAGGGCTGTACATGATGATGATAATAATAATTTATTTGCAAGGTACAATGGAATGGTGAGATTACATAAGCTTAGTATTTTTACATTCATGCAAAGCCACTAACATGTATAGCATTTCGCGCAGGTCCTTAATCTAATGTATCAGGTAAGATGAAATGGTACACTGTAGCAAGGTTTATATATCAACAAATAATCACAACATAAATTGACAAGAGGTGATTACACTGGTGAAGATATCCTGTATGTCTTAAGCACTAATATTGGGGAAGTGGGCAGTACAAGATACAGCCTGAGTTTTGAAACACAAGGTAGGAAACTATGAGGATGAAATTATGTACTTTTATATTTTACTTTTGAATGGGGGAATAGGGTTGAACAATTTTTTAATTCATCAGGGAGTGACTTCCAAAGACTAGACTTTTATTTGCATGGAGTATATCTCATTAGATACTGTATTTAGTAATATTTTTCTAGTTAATTTTTAAATAAAACTTGCAATAATATATATTCATCATAGCCCTAATTGGTCACTATTGGAACATTTAATTATTTTACACTTTTGGTCCATAACAAATATTTAAGCAATAGTATTGCTCCCCTTCTTTCGTCTTCAAGGGATTTTTGTCCACAGGCGTCAGGCCAAGTGACATTGGTCTCGTAATTTATACTCCAGTTCTCCTGGTGATACACTTATTTCCAAGACTAGAATGCCAAGTACTATGTATTGAGTACAGTGCTAACCATTTCAGGGTGCTAGGAGGCTTTGGTGCAGGAGTGAGCAGTGTGTGTGTGAAAAAAAGTGAAGCAGGGATTCAGACCAGTGATATACTTCAGTATTATATATACAGTAGCTACATAATCAATGATCTTTTAGTGACCAATGAGTGCTAACTGGTAATTTTGCTATCAAGTGATTTATGAAACTTTATAACACGGTAATTACTTTCTCGTCTTTGTTTTATTTGTCATTTGACCATTTCCTTTAATAACTGTCAATTATAATTATAAAAAATTGTTGTGACAAAAGAATTGATATTGGATAAATTACACAACATTACATGAATCTTATTTATGTGCTAAGTACAAAAACACTTTACATCAGTTACAGTGATTGGATAGCAACCTTGTATGTCGAGACAACTGTCAAATAAGTTACAATGAGTAGATGGTAATCTTGTATGTCAAGACAATTGTCAAGTAAGTTCTATATAAAACTTAACATGTCACAAGAGTCGAGTATTACTCCTTATTTTATTATAAAGACAGAGAATAAATAATAACTATAAATAATTAACTGTACATCTAATTAAAATAGCTAGAAATTATATAATCAATCAAAGCAATACAAGGCTACTCCTAGCTCTGGTAAAACAGATGCACATTATCCATACACAACAATTAAAGAATATTTAAACTTAAGCTTATATAAAAACTCAACATTATTTTAATTTACAATTTTTTTTAATTAAAAAAATCAGATTCAGACATCTGTAAACAAATGAAATAAATATTAGCATAATCAAGCCTAGGCTAACTTGAATTAAATACTCGACAGGAAAATATAAAATCTGGAATTAGACTAACTTAGTTACAAAAATATGGTTTAAAAATGCCAGGTTTTGGCTAATAGCTCAAGTCAAACTAAGAAAAATAATTTTGTCAAATTCAGAATTTATTAATTGCTAGTCAGGGTAATAGTACCCGACTACTGAAGTCAGGCAGGAGTAATGCTGAGGATACTATAATTCTGGCTCACACAAATACTCATACAGGGTAAGACCAGCTACTGAACTTGGGTAAAATTAATATAAAGGCCTGACAATTAATAATATATATATATATTAATATATTATGTTATATATAATAAATAACAACATATAATAAAGCAAAAAAAAAAAAAAAATCAAAGGAAGGGGGTGGTCGGAGAAAAGCACACAGAAACTGTATTGGAGAGGACCTAAACATTGCCTCTAATGCATTATGTGTGGTTTCCTCCGAGGCTAAGGGTCCCCCTTCTTCCAGCAGAGGGGGGACCCTTAGCCCGAGAACACAACCAGGTCAACCAGATGACCTGGTTGTGTTCTCGTGAGCGTGTTCGTCTCCTGATCCAGACATTGATTATCTCAGAGTAACACTTGGGACAATGTGGGAGGAACACGAACTGGAAGAAACCATTTCTGTAGCAGAATGCAGAGCTGCATATGGCCGTTCAAAGGACTGCCAGGTTCTTTCTGGCGCTTTCCCAGACGCTAAACCCATTAGGCTAGAACCTACTCCAGTCAAGGTTACCAGACCCATCTACTACCGTCCTATTGGTAATGAACCTGTTAATGAATATGCAGGTGCACCTCTTCCTGATAACTACTCAAATGCTGAAGCCTATGTTTCTGCAAAAGATCTCTACTCTGGTCGTCGTAATGCAGTTTACTGGTACTCCCTTCCTTTATATATATATATATATATATATATATATATATATATATATATATATATATATATATATATATATATATATATATATATATATATATATATGAGCTCTTCTATTTCTTATATATATAAACGATCTGCTTAATGTCTTTAATATTCTCAAACCTATATTGTTTGCTGATGATACTACCCTTATCTATTCAGACCTCAACCCACATACACTAAATAATGTTGTGAATAATGAATTAAAAAAAGTCCACTTATGGATGTCAACGAACAAACTAACATTAAACATCGAAAAGACTTGCTACATCTTATTTGGAAGCAAATCATCAAATGTAATTATATATATATATATATATATATATATATATATATATATATATATATACTGTATATATATATATATATACTGTATATATATATATTGTAACATACATAAATATATTGTAACAAAATATTGTAACTTTTTTTGTGTAATGACATTTTCAAATAAAGTTAGATAAATATACACACATACCAAAAGAATAGGGGTGGTAGGAGAAGAAAATATCAAAGTGTTCAGTGAGGATCCACAAGGTCTTCTCTGAGTACTCTTTATTTTCTTCTCCCAGGCTATGGGTCCCTACACTTGCACCAGATGGTGGTACCCCTTCTAGGTATAAAAAAATAATATATATATATATATATATATATATATATATATATATATATATATATATATATGGAAAATCCACAGAGAAATATGAAAGCAAGTGAACGTTTTGGCCTGTTAAAGCCTTTAACACAAGACTGACTAGAGAATCATAGACCAGATTCATAGACTAGATCACTAGAGAATCTGACTAGATAAGTCAGACCTTATCACTGCTGCAGTCGCTAGGAAATCCAATGTTTATGTGAACGAATGTCTAACCAGATTCAGACAAAATCTCTTATTTAAACTACGTGGAATCTGCAAAAGATCCACTGCTATTAAACATTGTTTTGTGCACGATGGTAAAATAATAGCTAGGAAGACTGACTCTGGAAAAACTTATGTCATAACCACTGAGGCACACCTCACTTCTTTCCTGGATGACTGTGGGATATCAGCTGAATAACCAGAACATAATTTGTAGTCTCACATACAACCAAAGTGTACTCATGCTCTGCCTTTCCTTTCCAAAGGGTTTTATTTTTATTTTTTGTTTGTCATCTTTGCCTGTTTTTTACTCTTAATTATTTGGTCTTAGTTAATCCCCTTGTCACTAAACCCAGGGCTTGTTATTACCCTGTTATACTTAAAGTAACTTGGTATTTGTTTCTTGTAATCATTTATTGGAATTAATTAATAGTACAGTATAATTGTTTATATAAGCATCTACCTCAGTACAGTATCATAGTAAAATCTTCCACAGGAATATACTCTCACCCTGTTTATTTTTACACTTAGATTTATATTAGAGTAAATTTCAAGATTTAATTAGATTTACATGTCATCTTTTTTTTCTCTCTCTCGGAATTATCTATTTGAGCTCACTTTGTTTTCTTAGGTTCATACCAATTATAGAATTGTAATTAACCATTACTAAGCTAATTATCTTCAAGATCATTTTACTTTATGATTATTATTTTTCTTATTATTTATTATTTTTATTTATATTTATATTGTCAGTCTCTACTGATTTTTTGTGTTTTATTTTATGTAACTTCTGTGTCCTTCCTGGCTATCTATTGGATCTTTATTTTACTTCTAAATTGTTACTCTTTTATTGTATTTGCTTTTATTCTTGTTTATTTATTTATTTTTTATTTATTTATTTATATAAAAGAAGGTACATTGGGTTTGTGAGAATACATAGCATAGTACAGTAATTGCACTCTTGTAAAGCCACTAGTACGCGCAGTGTTTCGGGCAGGTCCTTAATCTAACAGATAATTCTTAGTAGGTAAATTCTATCAGAATTAATAAAATGAAAACAAATACATTGCAAGAAAAAAAAATGAGATGAGAGAGATCAGTAAGTATATTAAAGCTCTGATTGATTACATTGACAGCTTGATTGGTAATTTAAACAAGATTAATAGACACCATACAGCAGATTGACAGTACATATAAGAAGACAGCAATGATCGCAATGATAAAGATGTTCAGATTGGGTACATAAAGATTGGGAGATTGGGTAGCAATAGATACAGTGCAGTTTTAAAGCAAAAGGTAAAAAACTATGAAGATGAAATTAGGTACTTTTTAGTATTGTTTTTGAATGATGCAAAAGTTGGACAGCTTTTCAATTCAATAGGGAGTGAGTTCCATAGACTGGGTCCCTTTATTTGCATAGAGTGTTTACACAAATTAAGTTTGACTATGGGTCCTATTACATCTGTCCAGGGAGAGTTTCAGAGCAGGATTTGCATTTAAGAACAGGGTTTTGTAAATGTAGTTGACACAAGAGAATTTGTGGAGTGAGATTATGTTTAGCATGTTTAGGGAGTTAAACAAGGGGGCCGAGTGTTGCCTGAAAGCAGAATTTGTTATTATTCTGATAGCAGATTTTTGCTGGGTAATGATGGACTTGAGGTGGTTTGCAGTGGTTGAACCCCATGCACAGATACCATAATTAAGATAGGGATAGATTAGTGCATAATATACAGAGATGAGAGCAGAGTTAGGTACATAATATCTGATTTTGGAGAGTATACCAACTGTTTTAGAGACTGTCTTAGTTATGTGTTGTATGTGGGTACTGAAGTTGAGTCTCTTGTCTAGGAATAGGCAAAGAAACTTTCCATCATTTTTATTGCTAATGTTTACATTGTCTATCTGAAGCTGAATTGCATTTGTAGATTTGCTTCCAAATAAGATGTAGTAGGTCTTTTCTATGTTAAGTGTTAGTTTGTTGGTTGACATCCATGAGTGGACTTTTTTTAGTTCATTATTAACAACATTATTTAGTGTATGTGGGTTGGGGTTAGAGTAGATGAGGGTAGTATCATCAGCAAACAAAATAGGTTTCAGAATGTAAGAGACGTTAGGCAGATCATTGATGTAAATAAGAAATAAGAGAGGTCCCAAAATGCTGCCCTGTGGCACTCCAACGGTTATTGGTAGAGTGGGAGAGGATATATTATTGATGGCTACACATTGGTGTCTATCACTAAGATAGGATTGGATATAGTCCAGTGTATGGCCTTGAATTACATAATGATGGAGTTTACGTAAGAGGTAATTGTGATTAACAGTATCAAAGGCCTTTCTCAGGTCAATGAAGAGTCCAATCAGAAACTCATTTTTGTCAAGGGCTGAGTAAATTATATCAAGGAGACTAATAATTGCATCGTTGGTACTCTTTTGGGAGCGGAAGCCAAACTGACGGGCTAAGAATGTCAAATTTTACGAGGTAGGAGTAAAGCTGTTTGTAGATAATTTTTTCAAATATTTTTGAAAGTATGGGTAGGTTTGATATTGGTCTATAATTGTTTATGTCTGCCGGATTACCTCCTTTATGAACTGGTGTTACTCTTGCTTTTTTAAGGATATCAGGGAAGGTATGACACTCAAGGGATTTGTTGAACAGCAGAGCTATAAGTGGGGCAAGGGCGTGGGAGGCGCTCTTGTATATAATGGATGGTATTTCACTGATGTTCCCAGCTTTGGTTTTTGGTGAGTGTATGATGGACACAACATCTGTCAACATCTGTGTTTTGCTTTATCGTGTATCTTGTATCGTGATCCCTCTGCATCTCTATGCACACTGATATTGATCCTGATCAAAATCTTCTGTCTCATATCTACACCAACCAGCACATTGATCATCATTATTGCAAGTATTTCACAGCACACCAGGCTAAAAACAAATTCCAAAATAGCACCTGTTTATCAGTTTACAACCAAAATGTTAGATCACTTGGTAAACATTTTGACGATTTAAATGCATTACTCACAGCACTAGGTACTAACTTATCGTTCATTATTTTAACAGAAACTTGGCTAAATAAAGACTATACCCAACTCTACAACTTAGCTGGTTATAAAGCCATTCATAACTGTAGGCCTAAGGAAAAGGTATATATTACAGCACAGCTATATATTACTGAGATACATTTATCTGCAACAGTGTTATTAGTGACAGAGATGACTACTGTGAATATACTTTTGCTCAGTTTACAATTAAATCCCTTAAATCCTCTTTGACTATTGGAGCCATCTATAGATTTCCCAATACTAACATAGCTTCTTTCTCAGACAACCTAAGGAATCTTATTATAAACAACAATCTCAACAAAAACCACATCATTCTGGGAGGAGACTTTAATATTGACCTGGGTCAACAAAATTGCTCTCAAGTTGACTATTTCCTTAACAGCATGAACTCCTGTATGCTAATCCCCACAATCACCAAACCTACCCGAGTCACTCAAACATCAGCCACTACCTTGGACCACATATGGACAAACATAACAGCTCCCCTTGTATCTGTTATAATCTACGACAGAACAACTGACCACTATCCTACCTTTCTCATAGCGAACATGGACATAACACCACCAAAAGGCAAGAAACTTTCATTTAGGCTACACAGTGAATCAGCTTTAGGCAATCTTACAGAGGCACTTCACAATATTAACTGGGATTCTGAATTCAATAATACCCAGGATATAAATTCATTAGCTAACCTCTTCCTTTCCAAAACTCTAAGCCTCTACAACCTTCATTGTCCCCTTCTTACCAAGCAAGTAACTGACAAAAGATTAAACAATCCATGGCTCACAAGTGGCATTCTCAACTCAACAAGAAACATGAATATGAAAAGAAACTTAGGATTAGCCTAGTTTCAAAGGAAGTAGCTAAAAGGTACTCATCAATGCTTACCAGTATCATAAGAAAGGCAAAATTTGCATATTATGTGAATAGATTCAATGAAGCAAAAGGCAACATGAAAAGCACTTGGAAAACAATCTCTAATATCCTAGGAACTAAACATCACTCACATAACCAAATAAAACTCTACAAGGATGGGGATATACCGTCAACTGATTTAGAAATGGCAAATGAATTTAATAGTTTCTTTTCATCAGTTGGTGTTAATCTTGCCAGTAAAATCCCACAGACTCAGACACATATTAACACATATCTCTCAGGCAGCTATCCAAACTGTCTTCTACTTTCACCAACCAGCCCGGCAGATGTTGTGTCCATCATACACTCTAAAAACCAAGGCAGGGAACACCAGTGAAATTCCATCCATTGTGTACAAGAGAGCCTCCCATGCCCTTGCCCCACCCATAGCCCTACTGTTCAACAAATCTATAGTGTCACACCTTCCCTGATATCCTCAAAAAAGCAAGAGTAATGCCAGTCCATAAAGGAGGCAATCCGGTGGACATAAACAATTATAGACCAATATCAAATCTACCCATTCTATCAAAAATATTTGAAAAAATTATTTACAAACAGCTCTATTCCTACCTCGTAAAATTTGACATACTCAGCCCCTGCCAGTTTGGCTTCCGGTCCCAATAGAGCACCAACGATGCAATCATTAGTCTCCTTGACGTTATCTACTCAGCCCTTGACAAAAATGAGTTTCCGATTGGACTCTTCATTGACCTAAGAAAAGCCTTTGATACTGTTAATCACAACTACCTCTTACTTAAACTCCAGCATTATGGAATTCGAGGCCTTGCCCTTGACTACATCCGATCCTATCTTAGTGACAGACACCAATATGTAACCATCAATGATACAACATCTTCCACTCTACCAATTACCGTTGGAGTGCCACAGGGCAGTATCTTAGGACCTCTTCTATTTCTTATATATATAAACGATCTGCCTAATGTCTCTAATATTCTCAAACCTATATTGTTTGCTGACGATACTACCTTATCTATTCAGACCTCAACCCACATACACTAAATAATGTTGTGAATAATGAATTAAAAAAAGTCCGCTTATGGATGTCAACGAACAAACTAACATTAAACATCGAAAAGACTTGCATCTTATTTGGAAGCAAATCATCAAATGCAATTCAGCTACAGATAGACAACATCAACATCAGTAATAAAAATGATGGCAAGTTTCTTGGCCTATTCCTAGACAAGAGACTCAACTTCAGCACCCACATTCAACACATAACTAAGAAAGTCTCTAAGACAGTTGGTATACTCTCCAAAATCAGATATTATGTTCCTAACTCTGCTTTCCTCTCACTATATTATACACTAATCTACCCCTATCTTAATTATGGTATCTGTGCATGGGGGTCTACCACTGCAAACCACCTTAAGCCCATCATCACCCAGCAAAAATCTGCTATCAGAATAATAACTAACTCTGCTTTCAGACAACACTCAGCTCCTTTGTTTAAATCCCTAAACTTGCTAAATATTAACTCCCTCCACACATTCTCTTGTGTCAACTACATTTACAAAACCCTGTTCTTAAATGCAAACCATGCTCTGAAACTCTCCCTGGACAGATGTAATAGGACCCATTATCACCACACCAGAAATAAATATCTCTTTGATATCCCCAGGGTCAAACTTAATCTGTGTAAATACTCTATGCAAATTAAGGGACCTAGTCTATGGAACTCACTCCCTAGTGAATTGAAAAACTGTAAAACTTTTGCCTTATTTAAAAGCAAAACCAAAAAGTACCTAATTTCATCTTCTTAGTTTCCTACACTGAGCTTTAAATTTGCTCTGTGCCTACTGTTACCCAATCTCCTAATTTTTATGTACTTAACCCAAACAACCTTATCATTGTGTTCATTGCTGTCTTCTTTTTATGTGCTAGCCATATGCTGTATTGTGCCTACCAATTTTTGTCAACTACCATTCAAGCTGTCATTGCAATCAATCTTAGCTACCTATGTGCTTTAATATACTGTACCTACAATTTTCTCTCATCTTTTTTTTTTCTTGCCATGTAACTGTTATTTTTTTTTTTTATAAATTTTGCAAGTATTTACAGTACCTACTTTTCGTAGATTAAGGACCTGCCCGAAACGCTGCGCGTGCTAGTGGCTTTACAAGACTGTAATTATCATATTATGTATCCTCACATTCTCAATGTACCTTCTTGTATATGCATAAATAAATAAATAAATAAATAAATAAATAAATAAATAAATAAATAATAAATAGAAGGGGGAGGATACAGGCCGACACCTGGAACCTGACCAACCCATCTCTGGGGAAAGAATTAACCAGAAACAGGTATAGCTTAGCTTAGAATGATCAAAGAGGATAAAGCGGTCAGAGAATAAGGATTAAAGAAAAGTGTTATGAACACAAATGCAAGTAGTCGACTACTGCATTACGACGACCAGAGTAGAGATCTTTTGCAGAAACATAGGCTTCAGCATTTGAGTAGTTATCAGGAAGAGGTGCACCTGCATATTCATTAACAGGTTCATTACCAATAGGACGGTAGTAGATGGGTCTGGTAACCTTGACTGGAGTAGGTTCTAGCCTAATGGGTTTAGCGTCTGGGAAAGCGCCAGAAAGAACCTGGCAGTCCTTTGAACGGCCATATGCAGCTCTGCATTCTGCTACAGAAATGGTTTCTTCCAGTTCGTGTTCCTCCCACATTGTCCCAAGTGTTACTCTGAGATAATCAATGTCTGGATCAGGAGACGAACACGCTCACGAGAACACAACCAGGTCATCTGGTTGACCTGGTTGTGTTCTCGGGCTAAGGGTCCCCCCTCTGCTGGAAGAAGGGGGACCCTTAGCCTCGGAGGAAACCACACATAACGCATTAGAGGCAATGTTTAGGTCCTCTCCAATACAGTTTCTGTGTGCTTTTCTCCGACCACCCCCTTCCTTTGATTTTTTTTTTTGCTTTATTATATGTTGTTATTTATTATATATAACATAATATATTAATATATATATATATATTATTAATTGTCAGGCCTTTATATTAATTTTACCCAAGTTCAGTAGCTGGTCTTACCCTGTATGAGTATTTGTGTGAGCCAGAATTATAGTATCCTCAGCATTACTCCTGCCTGACTTCAGTAGTCGGGTACTATTACCCTGACTAACAATTAATAAATTCTGAATTTGACAAAAATATTTTTCTTAGTTTGACTTGAGCTATTAGCCAAAACCTGGCATTTTTAAACCATATTTTTGTAACTAAGTTTGTCTAATTCCAGATTTTATATTTTCCTGTCGATTATTTAATTCAAGTTAGCCTAGGCTTGATTAAGCTAATATTTATTTCATTTGTTTACAGATGTCTGAATCTGATTTTTTAATTAAAAAATAATTTTAAATTAAAATAATGTTGAGTTTTTATATAAGCTTAAGTTTAAATATTCTTTAATTGTTGTGTATGGATAATGTGCATCTCTTTTACCAGAGCTAGGAGTAGCCTGTATTGCTTTGATTGATTATATAATTTCTAGCTATTTTAATTGGATGTACAGTTAATTATTTATAGTTATTATGTATTCTCTGTCTTTATAATAAAATAAGGAGTAATACTCGACTCTTGTGACATGTTAAGTTTTATATAGAACTTACTTGACAATTGTCTTGACATACAAGATTACCATCTACTCATTGTAACTTATTTGACAGTTGTCTCGACATACAAGGTTGCTATCCACTCACTGTAACTGATGTAAAGTGTTTTTGTACTTAGCACATAAATAAGATTCATGTAATGTTGTGTAATTTATCCAATATCAATTCTTTTGTTTGTCACAACAATTTTTTATAATTATAATTGACAGTTATTAAAGAAATGGTCAAATGACAAAGATAAATAAAACAAAGACGAGAAAGTAATTACCGTGTTATAAAGTTTCATAAATCATTTGATAGCAAAATTACCAATTAGCACTCATTGGTCACTAAAGGATCATTGATAATATGGCTACTGTATATATAATACTGAAGTATATCACTGGTCACGAGGCTTTTCTTTAATCCTTATTCTCTGACCGCTTTATCCTCTTTGACCATTGTAAGCTAAGCTATACCTGTTTCTGATTAATTCTTTCCCTAGAGATGGGTTGGTCAGGTTCCAGGTGTCGGCCTGTATCCTCCCCCTTCTCCCTTCTTCTCTAGTCAGTCTTGCGTTAAAGGCTTTAACAGGCCGAAACGTTCACTTGCTTTCATATTTCTCTGTGGATTTTCCGCATAAAATGATCAGTGTTTTGTGATCGTCAATTGCACATATACATATATATATATATATATATATATATATATATATATATACACACACACACACACACACATACATATATAGATATATTGAGTCAGTCTGGTGTTGACAAAGGCTGTAACAAGCCGAAACGTTCACCTCATTTCATATTTCTCTGTGGATTTTCCGCATATATGTATATATATATATATATATATATATATATATATATATATATATATATATATATATATATATATATATATATATATGTCGTACCTAGTAGCCAGAACGCACTTCTCAGCCTACTATGCAAGTCCCAATTTGCCTAATAAGCCAAGTTTTCATGAATTAATTATTTTTCGACTACCTAACCTAACCTAACTTTTTCGGCTACCTAACCTAACCTATAAAGATAGGTTAGGTTAGGTTCAGTCATATATCTACGTTAATTTTAACTCCAATAAAAAAAAAATGACATCATACGTAATGAAATGGGTAGCATTATCATTTCATAAGAAGAAAATTAGAGAAAATATATTAATTCAGGAAAACTTGGCTTATTAGGCAAATCGGGCCTTGCATAGTAGGCCGAGAAGTGCATTCTGGCTACTAGGTACGATATATATATATATATATATATATATATATATATATATATATATATATATACATTACATACATTTTTATTACATATATTTTATATTTACATATTTTATTTACATATATTACATACATTTTTTGTAGATTTGTAGTCATTATATAAATATTTGTTATAGTGTTTAGTATCTATGTGTCAGGTATCAAGTTTCACTTCTGATCACTTCACGTAAGTTTAATAGAATGGTTTGTTTTAGTAGTTATAAATTTCATCTTGTAGTTTAATGGATTTTAAATTACTTTTAATATATGTGACAGTTAATAAGTTTTATTTGTATTGATCACTTTAAGTGCGCTTAAGTGTTTTGTTTTTTAAGCATTTTCCTTTCTTTGATAGGCAATTATATTCAGTATGAGTTCTTTGTTTACCAGCTATTTGATTGTGATTTCTGTTTTTTCTTTTAGATCTGATGATGAATACGAGAAGTATTCGAAACGTTATGTTTTTTAAAGTAAAGATTTTGATACAAGATGTTCAGTATATCCCTGGTTTTCCTATTCATCTTAAATATATATATATATATATATATATATATATATATATATATATATATATATATATATATATATATATATATATATATATATATATATATATATATATATATATGCAATTGACGATCAATTCGTCAGGTTTGCATATATATAATACCAGGTTTGTATTCCCCAAAGATTATTGGGGCATACAAACCTGGATACGCGTATGGAAATGTCAAGACACACAAGCCTGGAAACCCACTTCGGCCAATCATCAGCCAGATACCCACACCTACGTACAGACTGGCGAAGCGACTCAACAGCTTGCTGACTCCTTATGTCCCTTGCGCCTTCAGCCTGATGTCTCCAAAGGAATTTATTGACTTACTGCGGGGAACACGGGCCACAGGGATAAGAGCCTCGTTGGATGTAGAATCACTGTTTACCAACGTACCTGTGGATGAAACAATTGGGATGATAGCGGACAGAGTGTATCGTGATCCGGCCTGTACTCCTCTTGACATACCAGAAAACATTCTAAGGAAACTACTCCAAGCTTGTACTAAAGAGGCACCCTTCTTGAGCCCGGATGGGCACATGTATAAGCAAGTAGATGGGGTTGCCATGGGTTCTCCCCTAGGTGTCCTGTTTGCAAACTTCTACATGGGTACCATCGAACAAAAGGTCTTAGTCGACATGAACTTAAAACCAGCCATATACTGCAGGTATGTTGACGACATTTTTACACAGGTACCTGATGTCAGACATCTGCAGGAGCTGAAGGAGGCATTTGAGCGGAATTCTGTGTTGCGTTATACTTACGAGATGGAGAAGGATGAGAAGCTGCCCTTTCTAAATGTAACAGTCATGGAAAGGAGCGGATGTTTCCACACTGCAGTCTACACTAAGGAAACAAACATAGGAATGTGCCTCAATGCCAACAGTGACTGCCCAGACAGGTACAAGAGGAGTGTTGTTAACGCTTATGTCGACCGTGCTCTCAGCCACAGCTCAGGATGGAAGCAAGTCGATGAAGAACTCTGTAGGGTAACGCAGGTCCTAGTCAACAACGGCTTCTCCAATGGTTTCATTGAAGACATCATAAGAAGGAAGGTGAAATGCCATGCAACCTTTGAAGAGACAACTAACACAACACCTGTACCCTCTATTAGACTATTTTACAGGAACTTCTTTTCCACAGCTCATAAAACGGAGGGAAGGGTCCTGAAAGATATTGTTAATAGAAACGTTATCCCTACAGACAAAAATCAGAGGATACAATTGACGATTTACTATAAAACCAAGAAAACTGCCAACCTACTCATGAGAAACTCTCCAGACACAAAGCAGAACGCTTTGAAAGAGACCAATGTCGTCTATGCCTTCAAATGCCCACTTGGGGACTGAAAGAACTCAGTATATTGGCAAGACAACAACATCTCTTTCCAGGCGATTAACGATGCATAAGCAACAGGGCTCCATTAAGGAACATATAATCTCTTCCCACAACCAGACCATCACCAGAGAAATCTTAACAAGCAACACAGAAACCATCGATAGATACAGCGATAGCAGGCGGCTCGACATCTGCGAAGCACTACACATCAAGAAGTCAACACCAGCAATCAACAGTCAATTAATGCACAACTATATTCTACCCACTTCAAGACTCCGCACAAATATAGAAGCATCAAGAAATATGGGCCAATAGGCCCTTAGCAGTTACTTCCATTCTTCCCTTTAATTTACCCAGTATATACCCATTGTTTCGTGTTCTGTCTTGTGTTGAAAGTTTTGTTCACCTCATCCAAAACTGTTGTAACATATCACCTCACCCAAATGCAGGTATATAAGATGAAAGCTGTTTAAAATTATAGCATAGAAGAACTCTGTTTAGTGTTTGCAGGTTATAGTTGTGTGTGTGTAAACTGAAGTCTTTGAAAATGTAATAAGTTATTACGAAACGCGTTCAAGCGTCGCGTCAGACTAGAAATAAAAATGAATTTTGGAGAATTGATTTTTGAATTACCATCAACAGTGAAAAGAAACATAAGAAATATTGAGAAAATTCGTGTTAGAATTATTAATCTTACTTTTTCGGTCATATTTAATAATATATATACAGTATATATAATGTATATATATATATATATATATATATATATATATATATATATATATATATATATATATATATATATATATATATATATATATTATATAATTTGAATTATACCAATGGCAATGTTTTATGGCAGTGAAAGTCTCATTATGAATATATCTCAAACTGGTTCTTACTAGCTGCTCCAGTGCTGAATAAAATGAATATTACAAATAATAAAACAGATTACAATAAATCTCAATGCTACATGCAGCGGAGCCTTACCGTCCATGGTGATAGCATGATACTTCCGTGATGAAGCTCATCATACGTTCCGTAAATGTCTTTCCACACACGGAACAGTGGAAATGAGTTTCAATGGAATGCACCAACGAGTGCCTCCTCATACTTTCAAGATGATGGAATCTTTTCCCACACTCTAGACACTTGTGAAGTTTCCCATCCATATGTGCCAACATGTGACTCTTCATAATTCCAAGCTGCCTGAATTTTTCCCCACACTCTGGACACTTGTGAAGTTTGTCATCCGTATGTGCCAACATGTGCGTCTTCATATTTCCAAGCTGCCTGATTTTTTCCCACACGTTGGACATTCATGAGGTTTGTCATCAGTATGCACCACCATGTGACTCCTCAGACATGCAAGCTGACTGAATCTTTTCCCACACTCTAGACACTCATGAGGTTTATCAACTGTATGCATTAACATGTGAGTTTTTATATTTCCAAGATGACTGAACCTCTTCCCACATTCTAGAATCTGGTGTTTTCATCTTCATGATAGGTGCAGTTTGTGTCAAGGTTTCCACTTCATACAACTCCTGCTGCTGATTATGGAGCCACGATGGCAGTGGTGCTGGATGTGCTCTGGCGTTTCCTTGAAGGGTAAAATACAAAGCCGTGTGGCTACATTAGCGTCGCCTGACTCCACCACGCCGCCGCCGGACAGTCTTCCCGCACTAATAACCAGCCGGAAAACTTAAAAACTTCCCTGTGGCCCCGGGCGATAAGGCGCCAGGCGTCGCAACAATCCGGACAGTTGAAGAGGAACGCCTGACGGTGGTATCGAGAGCCAAGAGGGTAATGTCCAGTCAAGTGGTCCGGCGGAGGCGGCGTCCACACGGCGTCGGTGTTGTTGTTGTTCTCGTAATGGCGGAGGACGCTTACACTCCTGTGTAAGTTCTTACACTTTACGTTTTCTTCAGACAGCAAACTGGGTAAACTACGGTATACTTGAGTGTCCCTGTATTATGTCAAAAATAATAATATTTATTATTTATTTATTTATTTATTTATACAAATGTACATATATATGATACATGAACAGAGGAAGATATATAGGTAATAATAATAATTAAAGTCACAAGAGCCTTAATGAGGATTCTAACCTATGTGCTGGATGTTCCCAGACGCGCTCTGGTCAACTGAACGCCACTCAGTTTACTAATGGAACATCCAGCAAATAGGTTCGAATCCTCATTAAAGCCCTTCTGTATTTTTCATTGATATATCACGTTTTAGGGATTTCCTTGTGTAATAATAATAGTAATTGTCTGGACAATGCCTTCAAAAGGTGAGATGTAACACAAACAAGGAGCAATGGGTTCAAGCTCAATAAACCACAATGTAGGACTGAGAACAGGAGATGCTTTTTCACTCATAAGGGTTATAAACCCATGGAACGGCCTACCCGCCTAAGCCCTAAATGCCAAAACTCTGTTAGGTAATAAATAAAAATAATAAATAAATTTTTATTCAGGTAAGGTACATACGTGCAGTCATCGGGAGGACAAACCCTTCATGCAAACTGCACCTACTATCAACAAGAAGAACAAAGGTACATACATACAAGGTAAGATACAAAAGTTGATGGATTTATAGATAGAACTAGTACATACAATGCCTAAAGACACTATTACACAAAGCGCTTCGGGCAGAGTTTTAAAATTACTGGTTTTAAAATACAACTGGAAGAGGAAAAATATGGGGGATCTTTGACAAGTCGTTGGTTTCCTGTCCCCGTCGAGGCCACTGTAGTACCCGAAATGCTATGTATGTTAGTGGCATTGCATGAATGTAAAAATACCAAGCGTATGTAATCTCTCCAACCCATTGTACCTTCTTGTGAATTCAAGACTTTGCTCAGTCCATTGGTAATACTAAGAACCTTAAAGACATATGGAGAGCAGTAAACAAAATCAGGGGTTGTAAGACCAAATTCATTGCTCACTCAGATCCAGGGAAAGTTGCTAATGAGTAGTAGATAAATGGGCAAGTGCTGCTGGTATGGAGTCCTTACCTGCAGACACGAGAGTCACCATTGAGTCATGGGAAAATATTAGAAATGGAGTAACTTTATGTGCCTTAAATACAAGATCTATAACATGCACTGAGATAACTCACGATGAGCTACTGGATGCTATAAAAAGTGGCAGCTCTACTGCTCCGGGGAAAAGATGGAGTAACGTATGACATACTTAATTATTTAGCCGGTATGAAACCTAATCCCTTACTTGATTTGTTTAATATGAGTTATAGAGAGGGAAAGTTACCAAGAAAATGGAAAGAGGCTGTCATCATTCCTATCCCTAAGTCAAACGGAGGACTACAGACCTGTCTCCTTAATATCCTGCTTTTGTAAAATGATGGAAAGGATTTTGTTAAATAGGCTACTCTACCTTGTAGGTGATAACATGTCCAGTAATCTCTTTGGTTTTATCAAAGGCAAAAGTACTGCGGATTGTCTCTTAAAGTGTTTGTCTAATGTGGATGACAATTGTAGAGTTTTTGTTGATCTACAAGGAGCATTTGATAAAGCCAATGGGGAAGTAATCTTATACCAATTAGCCAATCTGGGAATAACAGGGAGATTGCTACACTGGATAAGGGATTATCTACAAGGCAGAAAAGGTCAGGTGTATTACCAGGGATACATGTCTGAGGAACGGAGGTTTCAGTTAGGTACCCCACAAGGGGGAGTATTAAGTCCCACCTTATTCAAGGTATTAATGAACAGATTAGCATCAGAGATGTATCCTCCAGGGGTCACGACGATCATATATGTTGATGACATTCTTATACAAGGCACTTCTGGGAACAAAATTCAAACTGCTCTTAACATACTTGGTACAACCTGTCACAAGTTAGGCTTAGTTATAAATGCAGATAAAACCAAATATGAGTATAGGAAACGAAGAAATTTATTTATTTATTTATGCATATACAAGAATGTACATAAGGAATGTGAGGATACAATTATGGTAATTACAGTCTTGTAAAGCCACTAGCACGCGCAGCGTTTCGGGCAGGTCCTTAATCTAAGAAAATTTTAAGGAGGTAAATACTTGCAAAATTTATAGACAAAAAAATGATAACAGATTACATGGAATGAAAAAAAAAAGATGAGAGAAAATTATAGGTACAGTATATTAAAGCACATAGGTAGCTATGATTGATTGCAATGACAGCTTAAAATGGTAGTTGACAACAAATTGGTAGGCACAATACAGCAGAAACAATATAAGATTGATTGCAATGACAGCTTGAATGGTAGTTGACAAAAATTGGTAGTCACAAATATAACACTTACTCTAAATGGTGTGGAACTGAGCCGTGTTCAGAAGTACAAGTATCTGGGCATGTATGTTGGATACACATGTGAGAGTAAAAATGCTGAAATAAATCATATCAGCACCTTATGTAAAGCCCGTCTGCATCCTCTGAAGGCACTGGCTTTTTCTGGTAAAGGTGTTGGGGTACCTATCTTACGGATGTTATACATAAGCACTGTTCGGTCCCTGATAGACTACGCAGCACCCGTATTGTCTTACACAGGCCAAGGCAGAATTCAAAAAATAGAGCTGATACAGAACGAGGCTATGAGGATTATTCTTGGATGTCAAAGAAATGCAATGATTGAAATAATGAGAATGGAATTAAATTTACAGTGTGTGTGATAGAGTCCGTGACATTAACACTAGAGTATCTATTCGTTTCATGCGGAGAAAAGGAGGGGATAAGCTGTTTGAGAGCGTTCAGACCTGCTTGAGTGACGTACACACTTCCAGGAAACTGAGGGAGACACGCTACACGAGGGGATTAGCTCATGACCTCAGGGAATACGACTGTACTTGACTGCTGTAAACCCTGTCGACAGTGTAATATGTCTGCTCCCTGGAAAGTACAGAAAATAGACGTCGAAATTGTACCCCTCAAGGTGAAAAAGATTCATCATGAACCGGGACAATTACGGTGTTTGTATGGAAGCATGATATCTCGGTTACCAAGAGGCAACAGTTTACATGTATATTGCGACGGGTCGGTGGCGGAAGGATGGCAGGGCAGGGTGTGGTGTCCTAATAAGGGATTATACGGAGTTTGGGACTGTGGACAGGATAATTGAACTCCGGCTTAGTAATTATATATCATCCACACAAGCTGAACTGCAGGCCATTCTGGCGTGTTTGGAGGAAGTACGTCATGACGACAAAAATGTTTTTGTAGTTGTCGATAGCCGAGGAGCACTGGAGTCCTTAAACAGTCGAAACCCAGTCTTCATGTCTATAGTGGAGGACTGTAAGAGAAGAATAACTGAGATACAGCTGAAAGGTTCATAGTGTGAAATTCATGTGGATTCCATCTCATGTTGGAATAGTACTCAACGAGGTGGCGGATGACTTGGCCAAACGTGCCACATCAAAACCACAAGTTGACATTGAATGTGAATTCACAATGAGACAAATAAGAAGCAAAATCAGAAATATTCAGGCACAGGCGGGAGTGGAGAGGAGAGAGATAATGTATGAGAGAAGTCAAACCATGCAACACTACATGTATGTGAGTCAAAACACCCTTTTCACTTATGGTAAAAGGAGAAATGCTTGGAGTGACTCTGTGTACATGCGGCTCAGGCTTGGGTACAAATATTACTGGGAATATGGGATAGATGTTCATGATAATGACACGAAGTGTAAACTATGTGGTATGTTAAGGTCTCACACCCTTGCCCATTATGTTCTTGATTGTCCGTTGATTAATGTATATAGAAACACTGAGATAAGGACTGTTCCTGAACATATAGCCTGGATGTGTCACAACGGAAAGGTTGATGATATTCTTGAGAGATATAAGAATTTTGCACCAAGACTGTAATATTTTGTTGAATTATCTGCAGGTGTCTTGCAAATTGTCTATACAGTATACCTAGGTCATAAAAGTATTTGTGTGTACGTCTGATACCATACTACTTGTGAAGGAGGAAATGTACATGTTTACCTCTCAGAATGTTTGGTAATGTGTTTATTTGTGATGTGTGTCTATGTATATATTAACACGTTGTACTGAATGGGGTGAGAATAGCTTGAGTTACCTCATCCCTTTGTGTGTATTTTACCTCAATAAACTTATTTCAATTTCAATTTCAATTTCAATCGACTTGGGGTTTGTATGAATATGTTTGCCATTAAATTTCCGTTTTCTGTAACAGGCACATGGCCTATTTGAGAAAACGGCATTGCATTGTAACTTACAGGAGAGACTTTTGAGTTGGTGACACAACGAGGGTAATCGCCCACTTCACACACTCTTGTGTTAGCCGCAATCATGATTCTACATTTATATGCATATGTCTGTGTAGAGAATATTTTTGCGAGTTCAGTGATATAAAATTTAACGCTGTAGGACTAATATGGAGCTGACAACAAACAAAAGAGTATGAACATTTTGTTGCTGCTTGGGCGTACGGAGAGACGGCGAGAGATCTACGTTTTTATTTATTTCGTGGTGGAATAGCTAATGCTTTGGTTACATTTTATACATATGATCTTGTAGAGAATTTTATTGCCAGCACATTGATACCAAAATGAAATACGTAGCTCGAGAATTGGTGTCAGGAGAGTGAAAAGATTACACAGTTTGGTGTTGACGCTCATGAGAAAAAAACGCCGCGCTATTTTTTTTCACGGGTACCGCGCGCATTAAAGTGTTTTAATAACATCCTCCCTGGTAACTGCTAAACTAGTCAACCTGTCATCGTCCCCACCCACATAGACTTGTTCAGCTGAAGGCATATTGTTGAGTTCCTCTTTAGTAAATACAGATATAAGAACATAAGAACACAAATTAATGAATGAGTCGCAACACGGTTTTACAAATGGCCGTTCATGTTTAACAAATTGCAAACTTTTTATTCCAGCATAGTTGAGGCAGTTGATAGTGGTAAGGATTGTGATGTTGTGTACCTTGACTTTAGCAAAGCTTTTGATACAGTGCCACATGAAAGACTAATTAAAAAAATAGAAGCTCATGGTATTGGGGGTGCTATATTAAGTTGGATTAGGGCATGGCTATTCCGAAGGAAACAGAGAGTTAGTATAAATGGGGTTAAATCAGAGTGGGATAATGTTGTTAGTGGAGTACCTCAAGGCTCTGTCCTGGGACCTCTGTTGTTTATAATATATATAAATGATTTAGATTCAGGTTTGAGTAGCAACATTTGCAAATTTGTAGATGATACAAAAATCGGTAGTGAAATTAACACGGAAGAAGACTCGCTATCACTTCAAGTTGATCTAAATAGGGTTTTAAAATGGTCAAAAGACTGGCAGATGCAGTTTAATGCTGATAAATGTAAAGTTTTGAGGCTAGGTAATGATGATAGTTTACAAGATACGAGCTAGATGGTGTTGAGATTGCGAAGTCGGATTGCGAAAGGGATCTGGGAGTTATGATTAGTAAGAATTTAAAACAAAAGGATCAATGCATAAATGTTCGTAATAAGGCGAATAGGACACTGGGATTTATTAATCGAAGCGTTAGTAACAAGACTCCTGGTGTGGTTCTTAAGCTATATCTTGCTCTGGTTAGGCCCCATTTAGATTATGCAGTTCAGTTTTGGTCGCCATATTATAGAATGGATATAAATTCACTTGAACGTGTCCAGCGTAGGATGACTAAAGTTAATTCCCCAAATTAGAAATCTTTCATATGAAGAAAGATTAACAAAGCTTAAGTTGCATTCACTGGAAAGGCGAAGAGTTAGGGGTGACATGATAGAGGTTTACAAGTGGATGAATGGACATAACAAAGGGGATAATAATAGGGTATTAAAAGTATCAACTCAAGACAGAACACGAAACAATGGGTATAAATTGGATAAGTTTAGATTTAGGAAAGACTTGGGTAAATACTGGTTCGGTAACATGGTTGTTGATTTGTGGAACCAATTACCGAATAACGTGGTGGAGGTGGGGGTCCCTCGATTGTTTCAAGCGCGGGTTGGACATGTATATGAGTGGGATTGGGTGGTTATAAATAGGAGCTGCCTCGTATGGTCCAACAGGCCTTCTGCAGTTGCCTTTGTTCTTATGTTCTTATGATATAACTGAAAAACCCTTTAGGATTTGTCTTCGCTTGCCCTGCTATGCGAACTTCATAGTGTCTTTTTGCTTTTCTTATCTCTTTTTTAACATTTCTAATCAGTTGTATGAATTCCTGTTCTAAACTGACTTCCCCATTCATTAACTTCCTAAGTTCTACACTTACCTTCCCCATTAATCCTTTTGTACCACTCTCTCTTTTTACCTCTGTTTAATGTTTTCATGAACATATTTGATATCCCTCCTTCCTACAATCTCCTGCAATCCATTTCAAAGCATTATACTACTATTCTAAATAGGTATTAAAAATGTAACATTCTTTGGTTTCTCAATTACCTTTTCAAAAAACATTTTCAAAAACATTAGTCCACACACTATATATATATTACGAATTATTAATACCTTTTTCCATCACATCTAAGCCGACAAAACACCTTCAGGAGCTTTTCCTGACTTGCTGTAAGATTTTCCTGTAAGTAAGTTTGTTAAAATTTTCCTGAAATCCTGTAAGATTTTCTAAACCACAAGTCTGAAAATAAACCGACTTGACCATTATCAAGTCTTACGACCGGTCCACTAAGGTGTCCTAACTCTTCCACTTGACCATTATCAAGTCTTACGACTGGTCCACTAAGGTGTCCTAACTCTTCCACTTGACCATTATCAAGTCTTACGATTGGTCCACTAAGGTGTCCTAACTCTTCCACTTGACCATTATCAAGTCTTACGACCGGTCCACTAAGGTGTCCTAACTCTTCCACTTGACCATTATCAAGTCTTACGACTGGTCCACTAAGGTGTCCTAACTCTTCCACTTGACCATTATCAAGTCTTACGACCGGTCCACTAAGGTGTCCTAACTCTTCCACTTGACCATTATCAAGTCTTACGACTGGTCCACTAAGGTGTCCTAACTCTTCCAGCAATATTATTGTGACTTACTGCCAGCAGTTTGTAAATTCTTCTCTAATAAGAACCTAAGAACGTGATTGTTGATTACGTCTATGTACACAATTGTGTTCATAATTCTCGCCGTTCCACAACTTGAACACAAATCTTCAGGTGAGATTGTAGGCGATGAGTCACAATAACGTGGCTAAAGTATGTTGACCAGACCACACACTACAAGGTGAAGGGACGACGACGACGTTTCGGTCCGTCCTGGATCACAATCGACTTGAGAATGGTCCAAGACGGACCGAAACGTCGTCGTCCCTTCACCTTCTAGTGTGTGGTCTGGTCAACATACTTCAGGTGACATTGTCCACCTACACACAGCTTGACAGATGCACACGATGCTGGTGCAATATTGTGCCATCATGATTGATGTTTGTCTGTTGTTATTGCAATGTTAAGTTGCTTAACAAGTTCATATCGGTATAATGACATTAATAATAATCATACTCGGCAATAATATCAATCCATTGTTGGAGAGACTCTTTACGGACTCTCGTTGCTACTGTACCGTCGACACACTCGTAATACATTGTTGGAAAGACTCTTTACGGACTCTCGTTGCTACTGTATTGTCGACACACTCGTAATACATTGTTGGAGAGACTCTTTACGGACTCTCGTTGCTACTGTATTGTCGACACACCTCGTAATACATTGTTGGAGAGACTCTTTACGGGACTCTCGTTGCTACTGTACCGTCGACACACTCGTAATACATTGTTGGAGAGACTCTTTACGGACTTTCGTTGCTACTGTACCATCGACACACTCGTAATACATTGTTGGAGAGACTCTTTACGGACTCTCGTTGCTACTGTATCGTCGACACACTCGTAATACAGTAATTTATGATCTAATTATCATTATAAAACTTCTGATACATAAGCAACTGTAATCAGATGACAGTTTAGGAGTCTCAGATCAACCTATCAAGTCAGATATATGTACCTAGTACATATATGTATTCCTTGTGTTTACTATTGTAAGTTAATGTAAACTTTAATACTTCTTTGTTTAATGTATATTTAAACTCTTATTTACTTATAAATTTTATTTGCTCAAAAATTATATTCCCCATTCTGCATTTGGCTCCGCCAGAAATACTTTATACTTCTAGCTTCCCTTTAATATAGTATTGTTACCCCTGTCAATCTAAAATTAAAAAGAAAACGTAAACATTACTTAATTTATACCCAAAACACTGAATATCGACCCCGTGGGGCACAGTGTCCAAGAATTTATACCCAAAACACTGAATATCGACTCCGTGGGGCACAGTGTCCAAGAATTTATACCCAAAACACTGAATATCGACCCCGTGGGGCACAGTGTCCAAGAATTTATACCCAAAACACTGAATATCGACTCCGTGGGGCACAGTGTCCAAGAATTTATACCCAAAACACTGAATATCGACTCCGTGGGGCACAGTGTCCAAGAATTCAATGTTGATAAGAATGATACAATGTCGAATCGCCATTACTCTTGGATATTTCTCTCTCTGGGTTGTGGCTTTATATAATAAACTACTACACATTCCCCCCACCACCACGTAACCACTGACATGTCCAGTTCTATTATATTTAGAAATTAACCAACTCGTTCCAGTTATTTAGTCTTAGTAGCGAGGTGAACACACATCAGCTACCCATAGTCTCCACGAGTCCCCCTTGATCAACAAGGGGGAATGATGTCACGGGCTGCTTCCTGGGGGTGGAGGCCTGGTCGAAGACCGGGCCGCGGGGACACTAAAAAGCCCCGAAATCATCTCAAGATAATTCTCAAGATGCAGAGATGTCATCAACGGAATATTCCATAGCAACATACTGCATATAACACTAACATAAGTTGACCAGACCACACACTTAGAAGTTGAAGGGACGACGACGTTTCGGTCCGTCCTGGACCATTCTCAAGTCGATTAATTGTGATCCAGGACGGACCGAAACGTCGTCGTCCCTTCACCTTCTAGTGTGTGGTCTGGTCAACATACGTCAGCCACGTTATTGTGACTCATCGCCTGCACTAACTAACATAAGGCCAGTTACAGTGAATGTTTATCGGGTGTTGCACTTCCCTTGTAGAATCTTGTTTGAAACTTATATTTTTACCCAAGCAAACGTCCTAGACCACTACGCCAGATAGTCAGAAGCAATGCAACCTGGGACTCTACTGAACCCTCTAGGGTTCCTGAGGCTTCCAACTGAAGCCCATTCAGGGTTTCAAGCATTGTTCTCCCCCCCCCCCCAATGCTCTTTAGCTCTATGGTAGAAAATCTTCGACGAATTTTTTCTTCGATACATCACGTAAATGCAGTTTCATTGTGCATTGAGTTGAGACCTACATACGAGGTCCACACTCTACCATCATTGAGTTAAGACCTACATATGAGGTCCACACTCTACCATCATTGAGTTAAGACCTACATACGAGGTCCACACTCTACCATCATTGAGTTAAGACCTACATATGAGGTCCACACACTACCATCATTGAGTTAAGACCTACATATGAGGTCCACACACTACCATCATTGAGTTAAGACCTACATATGAGGTCCACACATTACCATCATTGAGTTAAGACCTACATATGAGGTCCACACTCTACCATCATTGAGTTAAGACCTACATATGAGGTCCACACTCTACCATCATTGAGTTAAGACCTACATATGAGGTCCACACACTACCATCATTGAGTTAAGACCTACATATGAGGTCCACACTCTACCATCATTGAGTTAAGACCTACATATGAGGTCCACACTCTACCATCATTGAGTTAAGACCTACATATGAGGTCCACACTCTACCATCATTGAGTTAAGACCTACATATGAGGTCCACACACTACCATCATTGAGTTAAGACCTACATATGAGGTCCACACACTACCATCATTGAGTTAAGACCTACATATGAGGTCCACACACTACCATCATTGAGTTAAGACCTACATATGAGGTCCACACTCTACCATCATTGAGTTAAGACCTACATACGAGGTCCACACACTACCATCATTGAGTTAAGACCTACATACGAGGTCCACACACTACCATCATTGAGTTAAGACCTACATACGAGGTCCACACTCTACCATCATTGAGTTAAGACCTACATACGAGGTCCACACTCTACCATCATTGAGTTAAGACCTACATATGAGGTCCACACTCTACCATCATTGAGTTAAGACCTACATATGAGGTCCACACTCTACCATCATTGAGTTAAGACCTACATATGAGGTCCACACACTACCATCATTGAGTTAAGACCTACATATGAGGTCCACACACTACCATCATTGAGTTAAGACCTACATATGAGGTCCACACACTACCAACCATCTGCATAAATATATAGACTACTGGAGACTAGAGTCTGGGTGGATTCAGTCGGACTGGGCCCCGCGCATGACACCTGTGTACCCCTATAATTACCGTCCCGTATAGTCCTCCCTGTGACTATGGGGATGGTAAGGTAATTATCAGGCGGAGAGCGCAAGTCATTACCACTACACAGCACTTGGAAGGGTTAAGGGGGGGGGGGGGTGAGGCTGGAGGATAGGAATCATGTTTGATAAAGATCACAGGGAAGACGGGATACCACGAGCGTAGCTCTTGTAACAAGACTTGGGTACCCACTCACACTCACACACTCACTCACACTCACACACACTCACTCACACTCACTCACTCGCACACACACTCACACACTCACTCACTCACTCACACACACACACACACACACACACACACACACACACCCTCTCTCTCCCTCCCTCTCTCCTCTCTCTCTCTCTCTCTCTCTCTCTCTCTCTCTCTCTCTCTCTCTCTCTCTCTCTTCTCTCTCTCTCTCTCTCTCTCTCTCTCTCTCTTCTCTCTCTCTCTCACACACACACACACTCATAGGGAAATCATGGAAGGGAGACGAACTCTGACTGCCAAACGCAGGACATTCACAACTGGAACAAACGCAGAGGATGGGATGGAACAGGAAGCCTGGATGAAGGAAGTACTCCAGCAAATGCAGAATGAATTCAGTGAAGGACTGAGGGTAATGAGGGAGACAGTAGCCAACCTGCAAGATGATTTAAGGGCAGCAAAGGAGGAGATAAGATACCTAAAGGAGACTCTTCCACAATACCAGGCACAAACCGTACCCCAGGAGATGGGAATGCTACTGTGGAGGGGACCACCACAACCCAGATCTCATTTGCTGAAATGCTTAAAAAGAGCCCTGAAGCTAGGTCTGCGGTTAAGGAAGTTGCCATGGAAGTGGCTTCCTCTCAGGAAGCAGCTAGATGTACTAGCCGGCTGATAGAGAGAAATAGAGCAGTAGTAGTAGCAGGCATTGAAGAACAAACAGGGACCAGACCAAAGGAGCGGAGAGACAAGGACAAAAACATGATTAAAGAGATCCTTAAAGAGGTAAGGATGGAGGGAGCTGAGCGAAATGTTGAAAAGGTTTTCAGGCTTGGAAAGTACAACAAGGACAGAGACCGAATGATAAAGGTGGTTTTCATGAGCGAAATCGCGAAAGAGGAACTGCTAGCAAGGAAGTGTTGTCTAAAAGGTGTAGAGAAGTTCAAGAAAATATTCCTGCAGAGGGATATGACAAGGGAAGAGAGAATACGGACAGCAGACGCGAGGAAGGAGCGCAGGGGAGAGAAGGAAATCAGAGTACCACAACCCAGAACCCTACAATCCCAGAGGGAAGTGGAGAACCCTCCTCAAACAGTGCAACAGCCACAGGGATTGGGGCACCACCCCCAAATTCTACCCAACAGACACCCAACCTGCCCCATCCCCTGTCAGCCCCCCACTAAGTACCCACCTAGGGCACCCTCCCCCCACCCTCCCCCCACCACCCCCCTCCCCCACTTCTCCCCCTCACCCTCTCCCCAGGACCTCCCTTCCCCCCATCCCATGCCCCATGCCCTCCCTCTCCCACATGCCTTCCCGTCTCTCCCACCCCCATGCCCTCCCTTCCCCCCTCCCCCCTAAGCCCCCCACTCTCCCCCACCCCACCTAAGTCTTCCCCTCTCCCCCACTCCCCTAAACCCTCCCCTCTTCCTCACCCACCTCAGCCCTCCCTTTTCCCCCACGCCCCCCAAGCCCTCCACCCTTTTCTCTCCCCCCAAGCCCCCCCATCTCCCCTATCCCCCACAGCCTCTCCTCCCCCCATGCTTCCCCAACCCTCCCTCTCTTACCCACCCCCTGTACCCTCCCCCTCTTATCCACCCCCTGTACCCTCCCCCTCTTATCCACCCCCTGTACCCTCCCCCTCTCCCCACCACCCCAAGCCCTCCCTCCTCCACCAATCCCCCCGTGCCAGGTCCCCCAGCTCCCACTCACCCCAGATCCCAAAGGTCCCCCCCAGAAAAGAAGCAGAAGAGAGTCAGTTTCAGGGTGATGTACTCGAACATAGATGGGATCACAAGCAAGACAAGTGAACTAAGGGAAAGAGCACAAGAAGTTAACCCAGATGTAATCGGACTCACTGAAACAAAACTCTCTGGAATCATAACGAATGCCGTGTTTCCCCAGGAGTATACAGTAATAAGGAAAGAGAGGGAAGGTAGAGGAGGAGGCGGAGTGGCCCTACTCATGAGAAGGGAATGGAGTTTTAAGGAGATGGCCATCCCGGGCTGTGAGGAGTTCAGAGACTACATAGCAGGCACCATAACAATGGGAGGACCAAGAATAGTAGTAGCAGTAATATACAACCCTCCACCAAATGACAGGAGACCCAGTCAAGAGTATGAAAACAACAACAAGGCAGTTAACACTATAATTGAGAGGGCAGCCTCTGCTGAATGTAGAAATAGATCCCACCTGCTCATCATGGGCGACTTCAATCATGGAAAGATTGACTGGGAGAACAAGGAACCGCATGGAGGCGAGGATACGTGGAGAGCCAAACTATTGGAGGTGGTGACAAGCAACTTTTTAACCCAGCATGTCAGTGAACCCACAAGGATGAGAGGAAACGACGAACCAGCGAGACTCGACCTAGTCTTCACTCTGAACGACTCCGACATAAGAGAAATTGGTTTTGAGGACCCAGTAGGAATGAGCGACCACAGTGTACTGGTGTTTGAGTACTTGATTGAAGAAGGGTTATTGAACTCGAGGAGGGATACCGAAACCAAAAGGTTAGCATACCGAAAGGGAAACTATGAGGGGATAAGAAAATTCCTAACAGATATAGCATGGGAAACAGAGCTCAGGGGAAAGACGGCCCAAGATATGATGGATTACATCACGCAGAAGTGCAAGGACGCAGCGAACAAGTTTGTCCCAGTCCAAAAGGAAAACAGAGAAATGAAGATGAGAAACCCATGGTTTAATCAAAGATGTAGGCTAGCTAAGCAGCAAAGTAAAAGGGCATGGAGAAACTATAGGAATAACAGGACACTGGAGAGCAGAGAAAGATACCAGAATGCCAGGAATGAATATGTCAGGATGAGAAGAGAGGCAGAAAGACAATACGAAAATGACATCGCAAGCAAGGCAAAGACTCAGCCTAAATTGTTGCATAGCCACATTAGGAGAAAAACAACAGTAAAGGAACAGGTTATGAGATTAAGGATAGGGGCGGAAGGATTCACTACAAATGACAAGGAAGTGTGTGAGGAATTGAATAAGAAATTCCAGGAGGTCTTCACCTTAGAACAAGGAGAAATTCCAGAGGTAAGTGAGGGAATAGCTAACCAGGAACCACTGGAAGAGTTTGAGATTACCAGTGGGGAAGTAAGGAAGTGTTTACTAGAGTTGGACGTGACGAAGGCTATAGGCCCAGATGGAATCTCCCCTTGGGTTCTAAAGGAAGGAGCAAGAGAACTGAGCCTACCACTCTCCATAGTGTATAACAAATCACTGGCAACAGGGGAACTGCCAGATATTTGGAAAGCAGCTAACGTAGTCCCGATATACAAGAAAGGGGATAGACAGGAGGCACTGAACTACAGGCCAGTGTCCCTAACCTGCATACCATGCAAGCTGATGGAGAAGATTGTGCGAAAAAAACTAGTGGAGCATCTGGAGCGAAGGAACTTTGTAACACAGCATCAACATGGGTTCAGGGATGGCAGGTCCTGCCTCACAGGGTTACTTGAATTCTACGACCAGGCAACAAAAATAAGGCAAGAAAGAGAAGGGTGGGCAGACTGCATATTTTTGGATTGTCAGAAAGCCTTTGATACAGTGCCACACAAGAGGCTAGTGCGAAAGTTGGAGATGCAGGCTGGAGTGAGAGGGAAGGTACTCCGGTGGATAGAGGAATACCTAAGCAACAGGAGACAACGAGTCTGTGTGAGGGGTGAGGTCTCAGATTGGCGAGACGTCACAAGTGGAGTCCCGCAGGGGTCAGTCCTTGGACCTATACTGTTTCTGGTATATGTAAATGATCTCCCAGAGGGTATAGATTCGTTCCTCTCAATGTTTGCCGACGATGCAAAAATTATGAGGAGGATTGAAACAGAGGATGATAGTAGGAGGCTACAAGATGACCTGGATAGACTGAGTGAATGGTCCAACAAATGGCTGTTGAAGTTCAACCCGAGTAAATGCAAAGTAATGAAACTAGGCAGTGGAAACAGGAGGCCAGGCACAGGATACAGAATAGGAGATGAAGTACTTAATGAAACAGACAGAGAGAAAGATCTAGGAGTTGATATCACACCAAACCTGTCTCCTGAAGCCCACATAAAGAGAATAACGTCTGCGGCATATGCGAGGCTGGCTAACATCAGAACGGCGTTCAGGAACCTGTGTAAGGAATCATTCAGAATCTTGTACACCACATATGTAAGACCAATCCTGGAGTATGCGGCCCCAGCATGGAGCCCGTACCTTGTCAAGCACAAGACGAAGCTGGAAAAAGTCCAAAGGTATGCTACTAGACTAGTCCCAGAACTAAGAGGCATGAGTTATGAGGAAAGGCTGCGGGAAATGCACCTCACGACACTGGAAGACAGAAGAGTAAGGGGGGACATGATCACAACCTACAAAATCCTCAGGGGAATCGACCGGGTAAACAAGGATGAACTTTCAACACTGGTGGGACGCGAACAAGGGGACACAGGTGGAAGCTGAGTACCCAAATGAGCCACAGAGACGTTAGAAAGAACTTTTTCAGTGTCAGAGTAGTTAGCAAATGGAATGCATTAGGAAGTGATGTGGTGGAGGCTGACTCCATTCACAGTTTCAAATGTAGATATGATAGAGCCCAATAGGCTCAGGAATCTGTACACCAGTTGATTGACGGTTGAGAGGCGGGACCAAAGAGCCAGAGCTCAACCCCCGCAAGCACAATTAGGTGAGTACAATTAGGTGAGTACACACACACACGAGCGCGCGCGCCGGGGGCTGGCTGGCTGAGTGGACAGCGCTCTAGACTCGTGGACCTAGGGACCGGGGTTCGATCCCTGTAGCCGGCGGAAAAACAAATGGGCAGTTTCCTTCACCCTAATGCCCCTGTTACCTAGCAGTAAATAGGTACCTGGGTGTGTGTGTGTGTGTGTGAAAAAAATTAGTTAGCAACAGTTGATTGATTGACAGTTGAGAGGCGGGCCGAAAGAGCAGAGCTCAACCCCCGCAAACACAACTAGGTGAATACACACACAGCACTTGGAAGGAATATAAGGATAAGGATTTGGGGTGGGACGGGATAAATGAATGGTGGCTAACCACTTGGATGGTCGGGGATCGAACGCTGACCTGCAAAAAAGCGAGATGGTCGCTCTCCCGTCCAGTCCAAGTGGATGGGCAGCTGTACCCTCGAGTACTAATAATGATGCCCACAAGGTGACGAAAAGTTCCATCTAAATTAAAGTAACATTCAGTCTGTACACACGTGCTGGGGACCAGGAGCCACAGCTCAAAGTTGTCATCTCTAGGGAAATCCCAAACACTTATTGTGTCCCCCCCATAATAATCTGTACACTCGCAGGTGGGACAGATATGGTTGGGCATGTTTCCTGTCGCCTAATTTCCCCTATTCAACTGACAGTAAACCCAGGAGTCAGCTTGCTGAGAGGTTGCACCCTCGAGAGGTTCAGTAGTTCGACCTTGGGAGGGGGGGGGGGGAATCTCGATATAACCCTAACATGTACATATATACATTGGCTGCCTGTCCCCAACACAATGAATTATTATTATTATTATAATGATGGCTTGAGTTACAACTATGTACATTTCTATACCTTATCACGCCATTATATGACAAAATTTATCCAGTTTAATATTCCTATGCTAGAGTATGCTTCAAAACTACTGTAGAGCAGTTTCAGAGCTTACATGTACATCTAAGTCGATTGATTGATTGATGAAGATTAAGCCACCCAAGAGGTGGCACGGACATGAATAGCCCGTAAGTGGTGGCCCTTTTGAGCCATTACCAGTATCAAGAGCTGATACTGGAGATCTGTGGAGGTGCGACTGCACCCTGCGTGACGGGAGATGTCTCCCGGACCAAATGGTGACCAAATGGTGTACATCTAAGTCCTCCGTGGTGGGCTGTATATATTACCGAACACGTTAATGTATCAACCCGTCCTCTTAACAATCACGTCGCTATAGGCTGGTATGCGCCGCTATGGCCAAAAATGGACGTAATTTGAAATGAAATCGGCTTACGAAAGTGACGTACTGTCCCGTTTTCTGTTTGAGTCGTCCAGCTTACCTGGAAAGGTTAGGAGAGGAAACTTTCAATTAAAGTTTTTCATAACGTTTTGAAACTTTATGAGAATTTCCTGCCCACTTAACCTACCAGAGGACCATTAACTTACTGTTGTTGAGAAAAAATATCTAAAATTTATTTTATTTTTTTTTCATTTTCAAATTACGTCCACTTTCGGTTATACGGCCAAAAGCGACGTTATTTTTAAAGAGGACAGGTTGTGTACCTCACCAGTTGATTGAGAGTTGAGAGGCGGGACCAAAGAGCCAGAGCTCAACCGCCGCAAGCACAATTAGGTAACCACGTTACCGTATGACTACTTCTGTCTTCCGAGACACTGAATGAACACGATAAACAAATCATACTCCCACTTGGCTTACTATTGCTCGAAGATGGAAGACACTTAAATATCCTCCCTTAAAATGATAATTTGCAACAATTTTCAAAGTCAACAATATATACTATATTGGAAAATCTGTAGTTGTGAGAAGGGTTCGAACACCCGCTCACTTGGGGACTACCAAGCTAGCACCCTAGACCACTACACCACAACACGGTCAACCCGCTCTCGCACAAGACAGCACATATAGGACTTATTGCTTATAGTCACTATTTCGCTTATAAATAAGTACATACGGTCAATATATGCTATATAATAACCCTATTTATCTATTGGTATATCGTCTAAATATCTTCCCCCCTTCAAAATACCCCAACAATCTCAGCTGGGAATAGATCCATCAGGTTGTTCTGACACATTGACTGCCCGTGTTCACTCCTCAGGAGCACTGCAGCTAAATGTACTCCGTATTGTGACCAATCAGGTCACTCTATCTCCTGTATGATTGTTGTTGTTTAAGATTCGCTACCCGGAACAGGAAGTTCCAAGTAGCACGGGCTATGGTGAGCCCGTCTCTGCCCAGCATGATGTTCTGCTTCCTGTATCTCTCACAAACACTGCGGCAACACTTACCATTGTGACCAATCAGCTCTCTCTAACTCTTATATAATGTTCTCATGCTCACAGCTCCAATGGATTATTTGTTTTAACCTTGCAATATATATATATATATATATATATATATATATAATATAATATTATATATATATATATATATATATATATATATATATATATATATATATATATATGCTCTAATTAAATTAATACTAAATTAGAATATGCCACAAATGAAACAAAATTAGCGCATAACATTGTATATCATTTCAAAATGATTTCCCCAATAATGACGTTGAAACTTGAAAAAAAAGATTTATACTTTCATAGATTAGTTTCCGGTGAGGTCACGCCATAATGTATGTGACTAATCCCTAAACAGCCTCACCCTTATAATTAAATTTCTTGATCTCACATCTAACATCAACTACAAAATAATCGATCATTATCTGACTCTTCATCTGTAATATCCTAACTGATCCGCCAGTCTCCAGAGGGTCACAACAACCACTAATATACTCGGTCAATACCGCCTCACGGCCTCTCTAAACCGAATGAGCAGTCTCCGTGGTGTAGTGGTAAGACACTCGCCTGGCGTTCCGCGAGCGCTATGTCATGGGTTCGTATCCTGGCCGGGGAGGATTTACTGGGCGCAATTCCTTAACTGTAGCCTCTGTTTAACGCAACAGTAAAATGTGTACTTGGATGAAAAAACGATTCTTCGCGGCAGGGGATCGTATTCCAGGGACCATAGGATTAAGGACTTGCCCGAAACGCTACGTGTACTAGTGGCTGTACAAGAATGTAACAACTCTTCTATATATCTCAAAAAAAAAGAAAAAAAAAAAGAAAAGAAAATGATTCATTCCTTTGAATATATCCACAAAGACCGTGACGAAGGTTCGAACTTACGTCCAGGATGATCCCAGACGCGCCTTAATCGACTGCGCCACAACATGATACATAAGAATTGCAACCGGGATTGCTGTACGGACCCTGCAGCCTCTCCGAGATCATTCCTTATTATCTTGGGTCCTTCTCTTACGCCACAGCACCAGTCACCCACACTCACTTGAAATTAAAACCAACAAATGGTCTTGGCAGAAAACACAATGCTGATAGAGAAGGGAACTCTCAGGAAAAGGCCCCCAAGCCATTACGACTATATAGCACTTGGAAGGGTCAAGATAAGGATTTGGGGTGGGGGGGAGGGGAAAGGTATGGTGCCCAACCACTTGGACAGTCGGGAAATTGAACGCCGACCTGCATGACGCGAGACCGTCACTCTACCGTCCGGCCCAAATGGTCGAGCCACAACACAGGTCGCTGCTATTACGTACACAATGTGTCTGGCAACAACAGCAACTCTCTATTGCCTATTACAGCTCTCCATTGTCAGTTACAGCTGTAGTGACATTATATCCGTGACATTGACTGACAATGTGGTGACATTGTGGTGAGGGGGCCTCGTAGCCTGGTGGATAGCGCGCAGGACTCGTGATTCTGTGGCGCGGGTTCGATTCCCGCACGAGGCAGAAACAAATGGGCAAAGTTTCTTTCACCCTGAATGCCCCTGTTACCATGCAGTAAATAGGTACCTTGGAGTTAGTCAGCTGTCACTGGCTGCTTCCTGGGGGTGGAGGCCTGGTCGAGGACCCGGCCGCGGGGACACTAAAGCCCCGAAATCATCTCAAGATAACCTCAAGATAGACATTATCAGTCAACAATGTGCGTATGACACAACAGTCACGATGTGCGTATGACACAACAGTCACGATGTGCGTATGACACAACAGTCACGATGTGCGTATGACACAACAGTCACGATGTGCGTATGACACAACAGTCATGATGTGTGTATGACACAACAGTCACGATGTGCGTATGACACAACAGTCACGAAGACTGTTAGAACTGACACACCTTAGTCATATATATAACATCCAACAGTTAATGGCTAGACAGTGTCAATGACTCATATGAGTGGGCCCTGTTGGACTACAGTCACTGTCATGATGACATGTCAAATATCAGCAAGAGGGTTAGAGAGCAATCAAAATCATTCATACAAAACTCGTAACCAGAGGCGCTCGTAAGCCGAGGTACCACTGTAGTGTCAAACATTGGCCACAGAACAGGCAAAAGAATACAGTGTCAAACAATGGTCACAGTCATGAAATAACTAACTTATAATACAAAATAAACGCTAATTCTGAAAACCTTTAGAGTGTCGTCTGTGTCACAGCATATTCAGAAGTTCCTATATAAGTATTCATGTTGTCAATGTAGGCATCCTGCGGTCTCAGGAGACTGTGGAGTCGCGCTCTGGTTCTTGGTCTGGAGTTTCCTCTCCAGGGCGCAAAGATAGGGTAGGTCGATATGGAGGAGAAGCTGTTATTCATTTTTTTTTTTTTGAGATATATACAAGAGTTGTTACATTCTTGTACAGCCACTAGTACGCGTAGCGTTTCGGGCAGGTCCCTGGAATACGATCCCCTGCCGCGAAGAATCGTTTTTTCATCCAAGTACACATTTTACTGTTGCGTTAAACAGAGGCTACAGTTAAGGAATTGCGCCCAGTAAATCCTCCCCGGCCAGGATACGAACCCATGACATAGCGCTCGCGGAACGCCAGGCGAGTGTCTTACCACTACACCACGGAGACTGCAATGCAGCAGGTCGTCCTCCCCCGTCTCCACGATGCTGAAATTGTCCAATGGAAAGACAAACGCCAATACGCTTGGTTCCAGCGCCGTCGCAGGAGCTGCCAGAACGAGGTTTAAGTCGATAACGAACTGCCTTAGGGGCTCCATACAAAATTAGAAAGACCTTAGGCGAAGAAGAAAAGATGATAAAAAAGGCCACATTCGCCAAAGATTATACCCAGGAAGGGGGGGGGGTTATAGTTATTACGACACTGTCAAACATTTGTCATATTTTTGACGACATTATATATTATACCTTAAGACCTCCAGAACACGCAGGTTACTCAAACACGTCTAAAGTCTGGGATAAGGTGCCACGCGAGAGACCAGCACAGGAACTGGAGAGCACATGGTATTGACAACAAAATACTGGCATGAGTTAAAACAATGAGTTATCCTAAATGACAGAGAATCTGAATGGAGAAAAATGTATATTTTCGAGTCGAGTACTGCAAGGTTCCAACTTGGGGCAAACTGTTTATGCAATACATGAATGATGTCGATGTTTATGCAACACATCAATCACAAACCAGTTCATCAAATTTGCCGATGATGCAAAAAATCTATGGTAAAGTGGGACGTGAAAACAATATTGAAGCTTAAGAAAGCAATCTACATGACCTTCACATGCGGTAAGAAAACTGACAAATACTTTCCGATACTGACAAATGCAAGACCTTGTATGTAGGGCATAACAATACACATCACAACCACAATAACAACACGATCATGCTGAAGATAACGATAACGAAAATGGTAAAGAAAATGACTTAGTCATTGAAAATTGCTCAGTAAGGAGGAGATACCGCAAAAAAAAAATCATTCCAAAACTGAGTCAACTCTTGTACCAGGAAAGGTTAAGGGTCTCGTGACTAACAACAGTACAGTTCCCTGTTGACTGACCTCCTCAAGACTTAACAACAGTACAGTTCCCTGTTGACGGACCTCCTCAAGACTTAACAACATTACCTCAGGTCATAGGTCATGTCTGTATTAAAAGGCTCATGTAACTCAGGCAAGGCACAACAGCTTTAAATCCATCAAGCCACAATGTTGGACAGAGAACAGGAGATGATATTTTACCCAAAATTTATTTATTTATTTATTTATTTATTTATATATATACAAGAAGGTACATTGGGTTTGTGAGAATACATTGGATAGTACAGTATTTACATTCTTGTAAAGCCACTAGTACGCGCAGCGTTTCGGGCAGGTCCTTAATCTAACAGATAATTTTAAGTAGGTAATTTCTATCAGAATTGATAAATGATAAAGATACGTTACAAGAGAAAAATGTAATAAATCCGTGGAACTGTGTATCCTCCGAAGCCGTAAACGGCAAGACAACGTCAGCTCCAGAAAGAGGAGAAGAATGGCTAAAACTGTCCAGACTCTACCACCATAACTGTCCAGACTCTACCACCATAACTGTCCAGACTCTACCACCATAACTGTCCAGACTCTACCACCATAACTGTCCAGACTCTACCACCATAACTGTCCAGACTCTACCACCATAACTGTCCAGACTCTACCACCATAACTGTCCAGACTCTACCACCATAACTGTCCAGACTCTACCACCATAACTGTCCAGACTCTACCACCATAACTGTCCAGACTCTACCACCATCTCGGTCAAATGCTAGAGAGGACACAAGCACAGTGGCCTTCCTACCAGAGCCTCAGATATTAATACCAAGTAAAGCATCCAGCACTTCCACTAATACCATAACATTATTTTATATTTGATAACATTCAGGGTATAAAAACACGCAAATCTAACAAAGTTCATTTTATAGATGGCCTCCTACACGAGGTAAATGCAGTGTTTGCAGCCTTAACAGAAACTCACACCAAGGACTACCATGATGGTGAAATATGGATCTCAGAGTACAATATTTTCAGATGTGATAGGAAACACAGACCGCAGGGTGGGGTCAGCCTCTACATCAGAGACACACTCATCTGTACTGAGCTGCTAAACACCACAAACGATATGGTGGAAGTGCTGATAATCAAAATAGAGATCCTAAATAGTTATCGTCCTTGAATATAAGTCACCGGAGGTAAATCCTCAGCAGTTTAAAGACCAACTAATGAAAATAGAACACTGCTTAGAAAACTTCACAAATCCAGCTCCGAACATCATCCTGCTTGGGGACTTCAACCTACGGCACCTGAAATGGAAGCACCTGGCTAATACAGTAATATCAGAAAGAATACCAGGAAGTAGCCTAAATGAACAGGCACATGCAAATGACCTGCTACAGATGTGCGACAGGTTTGCCTTAAACCAATAAATAAAAGAATCAATAAGGAAAAAGTACACGTTGGACCTCATTTTCACTAATAATGATGAATTGATCAGGAACATAATGATCACAAATACCTGTTACTCAGATCACAATCTGATTGAAGTTATGACAACCATGGAGAGTAGACCTTCATAACCAGTCCCGAGTCGCAAGGAAGTAGAATTCAGCAAATTCAATTTTAATAATAAACGGATTAACTGGGAGCAAATAAACCAGGACTTCACAATCAGGACTTCACAAATAAACTGGGAAGAACAGCTAGAAAATATGTTCAAACCGCATACCCCTAAGAAAAAAGAGAAAGAGATGCAGATTGGAACGGGAACGTCGTTCCCTATATAGGCGAAAAAAACGAATAGTGGAACAACTTGAGAGCCGCACCCTATCTCAAGAACGGCGAAGACGGTTGGGTAGAGAAATAGAAAAGATTGAATTAAAGCTACAAGAATCATACAAAATCCAATAGAGACAAAGAGAGCAAAAGGCCATCAGTGAAATAGAGAGAAATCCGATACATTTTTTCTCCTATGCCAAATCAAGATTAAAAACTATATCTAGTATCGGGCCCCTGCGAAAGGGAGATGGAACTTTCACCCATAACAACAAAGAAATGAGCGAAATTCTGAGGAATCAGTACGACTCTGTTTTCAGCGAGCCACTAAACACATTAAAGATTGATAACCCAAATGAGTTTTTCATGGATATGATACCAACATCAAACCATATATCAGACGTCATTCTATCCCCACTGGATTTGAAGAAGCCATAAACAGTATGCCTATGCACTCTGCACTAGGCCCTGATTCTTGGAACTTCATATTCATCAAGAACTGTAAAAAAACCGCTGTCGCAGGCCCTTCACATTCTGTGGAGGCAAAGCCTAGATACTGGCGTTATCCCTGACATACTAAAAACAACAGAGATAGCACCACTCCATAAAGGAGGAAATACGGCAGAGACAGAAAATTACAGACCGATCACACATCACAAAAATCACACACCATAAAAATATTTGAGAGAGTGCTAAGAAGTAAGATCACAGAATACATGGAATCACAGCATCTCCATAACCCCGGACAACATGGTTTCAGAACAGGGCGCTCTTGCCTGTCGCAGTTGCTGGACCACTACGATATGGCATTAGATGCTATGGAAGACAAACAAAACACTGATGTAATTTACACAGATTTCGCAAAAGCTTTTGATAAATGTGACCATGGTGTTATTGCACACAAAATGCGTGCAAAAGGAATTACCGGGAAAATTGGCAGATGGATCTACAATTCCCTGAATAATAGAACCCAATGTGTAATAGTCAACAAAATAAAATCCAGCCCATCAACCGTGAAGAGCTCAGTCCCCCAGGGTACTGTGCTTGCTCCAGTACTTTTTTTCATCCTCATATCGGACATAGACAAGGACACAACCTATAGCACTGTATCATTCTTTGCAGATGACACTAGGATTTTTATTAGAGTAGACAACATAGAAAGCACAGCGAACCTCCAGTCAGATGTAAATCAGGTCTTTCAATGGGCTACAGAAAATAATATGGTGTTTAACGAAGATAAGTTCCGGCTCTTGCACTATGGAAAAAAATGAAAAATAAAAGCAAAAATCGCGTTTAAAACAGAGTCAAATCATAACGTAAAACGAAAAAGCAATATAAAGGACCTGGGTGTACTCATGTCGAAGACCTTACCTTTAAGAAACCAATAAAGTAGCCGTCACAACTGCAAGAAAAATGACAGGTTGGATAACAAGAACTTTTCACACTAGAGATGCTATACCGATGATGATACTTTTCAAAACGCTTGTGCTCTCTAGAGTGGAGTACTGCTGCACAATGACAGCCCCTTTCAAAGCTGGAGAATTTGCTGACCTGGAGAGCGTGCAGAGATCCTTTACTGCTAGAATCCACTCAGTAAAACACCTAAACTATTGGGACCGACTAAGGACCCTAAATCTGTACTCCCTTGAGCGCAGGCGGGAGAGATACATAATAATTTACACGTGGAAATTAGTAGAGGGGCTGGTCCCAAACCTGCACATAGAAATAACACCACATGAGACCAGAAGACATGGCAGGATGTGCAGAATACCCCCGTTGAAGAGCAGAGGTGCAACAGGTACTCTGAGAGAGAACTCTATCAACATCAGAGGCCCGAGACTGTTCAACACACTTCCACTACACATAAGGGGCATAACTGGCCGACCCCTCACAGTGTTCAAGAGAGAACTATCAACATCAGAGGCCCGAGACTGTTCAACACGCTTCCACTACACATAAGGGGCATAACTGGCCGACCCCTCACAGTGTTCAAGAGAGAACTATCAACATCAGAGGCCCGAGACTGTTCAACACGCTTCCACTACACATAAGGGGCATAACTGGCCGACCCCTCACAGTGTTCAAGAGAGAACTATCAACATCAGAGGCCCGAGACTGTTCAACACGCTTCCACTACACATAAGGGACATAACTAGCCGACCCCTCACAGTGTTCTAGAGAGAATTCGATAAGCACCTCCAAAGGATATGATCAACCAGGCTGTGATTCATACGTCAGGCTGCGAGCAGCCGCATCCAACAGCCTGGTTGACCAGTCTAGCAACCAGGAGGTCTGGTCGACGACCGGGCCACGGGACGCTAAGCCCCGAAAACACCTCAAGGTAACTTCAAGGTAAGCTCAATATTCAATTGAAAAAAAATTAGAAATAATAAAGAGACAATTAATTTGACATGCTTCCAGCAATGTCTTCTCATCTGGGCTCCTAGAGCTCGAGGCTCTCAGGTAAATTCAGGCAGCCCATCCTCCGAACAGACAGTACGTTTTAATACTAAATGTAATAAGTACAATCCTGACTATCGGCATAGTACATAAATACACTTAATCGCCAGCATCGCACCAAAATATTGTGAACATTAGAGTTTACCTGAAAAGCTGTATAGAAAGCCACGACCTAACCTAACCTTCTTAGTGTAGGAGGACAAACATGTAAATAGTATTTATTGTTTCTTAATTACAATTAGTACTTAACCTATAGCTATATTAACTAATAAAACAAAGCTAAAGTCTTTCAATAAATTATAAAGTAACTCAGGATATTTTCAAATTTAAGAACTCAACCTTCAAGAGTTTTACCTGCGCGATTTACCACCTCCTCTTCACTCATCCGATGAATCGGATGAGGACGTGTCTGTTGGAACACCATCTCCTCCTCCACGGAAATGTCACTACTCACTGGGAGCCGGTCGGCCGAGCGGACAGCACACTGGACTTGTGATCCTGTGGTCCTGGGTTCGATCCCAGGCGCCGGCGAGAAACAATGGGCAGAGTTTCTTTCACCCTATGCCCCTGTTACCTAGCAGTAAAATAGGTACCTGGGTGTTAGTCAGCTGTCACGGGCTGCTTCCTGGGGGGTGGAGGCCTGGTCGAGGACCGGGCCGCGGGGACACTAAAGCCCCGAAATCATCTCAAGATAACTTCAAGATAACTCAGCTGCCGGTGTCCTTCACGACACTGCACCTACGACAGCACCACAAGGCCAGCACCAAGTCAGACCACCAAGACCAAGACCGACAAGTCCAAGAAGAAGACCAAAGATCAGAGTTTGCTGAAATCGTCAACAAAAAAGACCAGTAACGAAACGCTTAAACATCAACATCTGTAATCAACCGTCAACTGCTTGCGATCCCAGCCTCTGTGTACACTGCAAATGACGCCCCCACTCAATCCTACTTCACTCTACTCAAGTTCAATTCCGCGGTGGTTGGGCCACTATCCTCGCCCTGTTTGCTAGCTCTATGGACATATTCAAGTTCAAGAGTTGAACACGAAAATTTTAACCTAAAAATTTTGAGTGTATTAACACAAAATTAGGAGAATATATGGGGAGGTAAATGTAACAGCACAATTAAGTGTATTTATGTACTATGCAGACAGTCACTATTACACTAACAGTTTTTCAGTCTATTTGGACAGTCCTCCAAATAGACAGTAACGTACTGTCTATTCGGAGGAAGAGTTGAATTTAGGTAACGTTACTAGTCAAAATAGGTGGAGATATTGTCAAACAATAGACACAGTCACAGAGATTTGCTGTGTCAAACAACAATTACAGATGTTGTACCAAACGAGTCATGAAATCAGTGAAAAACAAACCGCAAAGGAGACAGATAAGCCATTCAGAACTCCCTGGAGACCGTGAAAAACAAACAAATAACGACCAGGTGTGTAAACAATATACATCTAACAAACATGGTAGATATCATAATAACCAACAAGTCAGATATAACAATAACGACGCAAACAATAGTAGTTAAAATGGCGGCATCAAACAACTAGCAACAATGGTGTCGTTAGACCAGCTTGTCCTCTCGAATAATACATAACATTTTGACGTCAAAATCCCCAAACGGACATAATATGATGTGCTATAAATCACAGCAGCTCGCAATCAACCATGTTTTATGTGCACGGGTCCAGTGGTTAGGTTAGTACATCATTTTCTGTCCATTGTGACAACTCACGAGGAAGGGTTGATCAAACTACTGATGACCATGGTGTCAGACTACACTGTACAGTAGTGCTAATGGCATCAGAGGAAACCTGTTATCATACTAATAGTGTCTGATAACGATGTTATCCAACTAATGGTGACACCAAGGATGGTGTCAGATGACGATGATGATGATGATGATGGTGTCAGATAATTCTGGCAGTAACAATGGTGGCGTTGGACAATGAACACATTACACAGTGTGTAATCCTCTCAATCTCCCAACATAATTACCCATCCTCCCCCCCCCCATTTTGGCACCAATATGTAGTACATACACCTAAACACTTCACTAATATGTAGGTCATACACCTAGACACTTCACTAATATGTAGTACATACACCTAAACACTTCACTAACAGTAAAATGTGAAACCCAAACTCTGAGCATCACTGTCTTGTCTTCCAACACAGGAGCGTCAGATCAGCAGCGACGCGTCAGTCACACGCACGCGTAAGTCATATGCACGCATAAGTCATACGCACGCATAAGTCATACGCACGCGTAAGTCATACGCACGCATAAGTCATACGCACGCGTAAGTCACACGCACGCGTAAGTCATACGCACGTGTAAGTCATACGCATGCGTAAATCATACGCACGCATAAGTCATACGCACGCACAAACTAAAGATGACTTACACATATAGGTAGACTTGGAGTTCTTTTTTTTTTAACATGCGTATACACATTAGCTTATACAATGTATAACAATATACACTCCATAAAAAACTTCATATGTATATATTGTCACTGAAAATATTTATAACCATCACCAGCCTGCTGGTGAAAATAAAACATATAAAATATATAAATCAATTATAATACATATACACATATGTGACAAAAATATTTGTATTATTCCTCTGGGATTTATCTGGGGTTTACGGATATTTTTAGGGTCATGAAATATTTCAAATCAAACCCAAGCCAGAAATGTGAAAATAGAGACAATTGGCGGTGATTTGGTTGGTCCTGAATCATCATTAGGTCGTGCTAATGGTCCAGGATGAACCCTAATATCATTATTGCCTTGGATTGTCAGGTTTGTGGTTTGGGTCTAATTATCAGCCCAGTTATTGCCATTAATTGTTGCATATTCCAGATCGCATAACTTCTAATAACGATTCAATTTTTTTTGTTAGTTTAATGTAAATGGAAAACGGTCCCTGATACATGTTATGAGCTGAGTACTTGGCACTGGGCACTGGGCACTGGGCACTGGGCACTGGGTGTAAGGACGTTACTAGAAAGCCTCTCTATTTCATTGCCCAAACAACAGCTGCAAGTTGCAACATCTGCTCAGCTTTGGGTTTGAACAAGTAACCTTTTATACTCAGGTATTGTGGACACAGCATTCTCTTAGTAACTTTGTGCTATAAACATAATAACTGAAGATTAATATGCTTTTCTCATGCTTCCAAACTGTGTCTTGAAGATATTTTGCGCATCTTTCTTCTTTGCAAGTTATCTCTGAGCTTCCTGATCTGTGTGACTGTGTCGAATATTTTGGGGCAGTTCTTCTGTGAGGTTTTGTCAACGATCGAGCCATCTCCGGGGTGCAGGGGCGCCCCCTTACTAAACTTGTTCCAAAGGTGGATTCCAACAGTGTTTTGAGGCCAAGTCCAAGAAATGCCCCCACCAGATACGAAGAGTTCTTCCCAGCGCTTCCAGTGGAGCGGGTAGAAGGTGGAGGGAGCTGCGGAAACATTACTACCATGAGCGACCGGATATATTAGCAGTAAGACTGAACGGTAAACATGTACCAAGTGTGCTATCAACTATTTCCCAGCAACATAGAAATCATTATTAATGTTTTGCATGACTATGTCAGCGATGTTTGCATGCACTACGAGGTCCAGGCCCAATAGTGAATGAGAGTTACGCTCACCCAACATTACGAGATCCTTGCACTGGTGGACATCAGTGATGTTCTGGATGTTGCAAGCCTTCCTCACCACCCTCTGGAAGACCCCTGGACCGTTGTGTCCCCAAACATTGCCCTGGAAGTGTTCCGTCAGCTCCCTGATGGCCTCTACACACAGCCAATGATCCTTAGGGATTCTGAGGAGATATTTCAGGAATTTAGAACAGGAACCTGCAGAAGATCTGTCAAGTAAGTAAGTAATTATCAAAAGAAGGCACCAAACCGGGAAGGTTATTTAGCACCATCAAATGTGCGGGATAATCAGAGGGCGCTAAATATCACCAAGGCTGCCAATACGAGAACAGAAACGCATAAGGCGAATGATATCAAAAGTATCTGAGTCACCGAGAATACTATCGAGAGACAAGCGACCGCGGGGGACTGTCGGAAAATAAGACACACGCTCATTCCAGAAGTCAGGACATTCAATAAGGATATGCACGACCGTAAGAGGGACAATGCAATTAGGACAATAAGGAGCAGGGCAGCGCTCCATCAAGTGACCATGGGTTAAGCGAGTATGGCCAATATGCAACCTCGCCAGAGCCGTTTTCCATCGCCGGTTATGGTGGTAGGAGGATGGCCATGAGGACACACAACCTTTAAGAGAACGTAGTTTGTTGCCAGTAACAGACGATCAACAAGCCTGCCAATGGGTAAGGACTGAGGAATGGATAACCGGGTAAAAGTTGGAGTAAGGAATACCTTTACGAGAGATGGGACAAGAGCGGACAGCCTCCCTGGAGGCAGCATCCGCACGCTCATTTAAAGAGACACCAATATGGCTGGGAACCCAACAAAACTCAACTGACTTAAATTTACTGTGAACAAGAAACAGCCAATGCTGGATCTCGACAACCACTGGATGAACCGGATTAAAGGACCCGAGAGCCATGAGGGCACTACGAGAGTCAACAACAACTACAAAGGAAGACTGACAACGAGAAAGCAGGAGACGAAGAACATAGAGAATAGCATTAAGTTCTGCTGTGAAGATGCTAGTCTCCAGAGGCAAGCGACACATATAAGTGCAGTCAGGAAAAACAACAGAGTAGCCAACACCGTCCGCAGACTTAGACTCATCAGTGAAGACGGAAATGGAGCAGGAATGAGAAGAAAAGTGCTCAAGAAAAAGGCGTTTTAGAACCGTAGGAGAGGTAAAAGCTTTAGTGATGTGGGTCAAGGATGTACAAAATTGCGGAAGGGGGACTCTCCACGGGGGCAAGGATGGAACAACACGAGGAGAAACATTAGAAATACAAACGGAAAGAGAATCCTGTAAGCAAGATAACCGGACAGAAAGAGGGAGGTGGTGAAGAGGAACAGGAACCACAGGAGGGGTAAAAGTTAAAGCATGACAGGTGAGAAGAAGGATGTTGCAAGGATCAAGCAAGATAGCGAAGACAGTAGCGATCACGGCGGTCCTGGAGAGACAGGAAGCTAGTATCAACATACAAGCTGAGGACGGGAGTCGAACGAAAGGGACCAGAACTGAGACACAACCCAGTATGGTGCAAAGCATCAAGACGGCGAAGAGTAGAAGGAGAAGCAGACGAGTAAGCAGGGCAACCATAATCGAGCTTAGACAAGATGAGAGAGGAATGTAAAGCAAGGAGAGTGCGCCTATCCGCTCCCCAAGAAGTATGGGACAATACCCGAATGGGGGTAAGGGCCTTAGAGCACTCAACACGGAGGTAAGAGATATGGGGAGACCAAGACAAACGAGTGTCAAAGAATATCCCCAAAAGCTTCGCGGAATCTTTGTACTCAAGGGGATGACCATAAAGTGACAAAGAGGGACGAAGAACGACCCGTTTCCGAGTAAAAGTCATGGCACAAGTCTTAGTAGAAGAGAACTTGAAGCCATGATTGGTGGCCCAAGACGACACGGCATCAATCGCAAGTTGAAGCCGGCACTGAAGGAGAGGCGAATCATCACCCTGACAGCAAAGGGTAAGATCATCAACATAGAGAGCGGAGAAGACACTTGAAAGAAGAGAGGAAAGAAGACCATTGAGGGCAACCAGAAAAAGAGTAGTGTTCAGAACACTACCCTGGGGCACATCTTCATATTGCTGAAAAGAGGCAGAGAGAGCGGTACCAAGCCTCACCCGAAAGGAATGACGAGAGAGGAAGCTGCGGAGAAAGAGAGGGAGATGACCACGAAGGCCAAAAGAATGAAGCTGGGATAGAATATGATATCGCCAAGTGGTGTCGTAAGCCTTTTCATGGTCAAAAAGGACGGCAACAACGGAGGTCTTCGCAGCAAAAGCAGTACGAATATAGAACTCCAAGTTCACCAGGACATCTGTCGTGCTGCGGCACTTGCGGAAACCAAATTGAGAAGGGGAAAGGTGGTGATGGTGTTCCAAGAACCACATCAGACGAACGTTAACCATACGTTCAAAGAGTTTACAGACACAACTTGGAAGGGCAATAGGGCAAAAGTCCTTTGGGGATGTTCCCAGAGACCCCGGTTTGCGAACAGAGAGGACAACGGCATCGAGCTAGTCCTCAGGGACTGACGACGACTCCCAGATCTGATTATACAGACTCAGTAAATACTGAGACGTGCACGGAGGGAGATGGTGAAGAATCTCATAATGAATACCATCAGAGCCCGCCGCCGTAGAACCGCAGAGGGCCAGGGCAGAACGAAGTTCAGAGAGAGAGAGAAGGGATCATTATAATGAAGTCGAAGACGAGTGCAGAAATCGAAAGGACGAGACTCAAGGACAGGTTTACGAAGAAGGAAAGATTGGGGAAGATGAAGACCAGAGCTAACAGAAGAAAAGTGGGAACCCAGTTCGGAAGCGACCTGCAACGGGTCCGCCACAAGAGTACCACGGAGGTGAAGGACCGGTGAAACATCGGGAACAAACTTACCTGCTATCTTGCAGATACGCTTCCAGTTCGGTGGCAGAGGAGTTTCGGACGTAATGGTGGAGACATAAGATGCCCAACATTCACGTTTAGCCGTACGGATGGCCCTACGGGCCACTGCACATACCTTCCAAAAGAAAAGAAAAGAATCGGCCGTCTGCCAACGGCGGTGTCTCTTCCAGGCTGCACGCTTACAGCGGACAGCCCGAGCACAATCTGCATTCCACCAGGGAACGCACTTCCGTGGACCCCAAGAGGAAGAGCGAGGAATAGAGCGGAGGGCAGCGTCGAAGACTGTCATGAAAAAGGAGGAGAGCGCGAGGGAGAGGCAGAAGGGAGAGGTCAGAGAGAGCAGCACTGAGGGTAAATAGGTCCCAATCCGTTTTAGCAAACTGCCACCTAGGGAAGGAGAGGGGACGGTGAAAAGAGAAAAAGATAACCAGGATGGGGAAATGGTCACTGACATGGAGGTCATCAAGAACCTGCCACGTGAAATCCAAGTAAAGAGAAGACGAGCAAAGAGAAAGATCAAGACAGGAAAGGGTACAAGTCCGAGAGTCCAAATGTGTGGGCTCACCAGAATTTAGAAGAGACAGGGAAGAAGAGAGGATAAACGGCTCAAGAAGGCGACCTCGGGTGTTCGTCAGAACATCACCCCAAAGGAAATGACGACAATTGAAATCACCCAGCAGGAGCACAGGCTCCGGCAAGGAGTCCAGTAGGTGTTTCAGATCAGGAAGAGAAAGCGGGACACTCGGGGGGAGATAAATGGAACAAACTGTGTACCATTTCCCCACAAAAATATGAGCAGCTGAACAATGGAGAGGCGAAGGAAAAAGTAAGGGGACAAAGGGAACATCAGAGCGAATCAAGAGAGCAGAAGAATTAGGAGCCCCAGCAATAGCTGGGGGGGAGGGGGAGAGAAAGGAATAGCCACGGAAGCGACCAGGACGAGCACCAAGCATCGGCTCCTGGAGACAGACACAAAGGGGCGAAAACTGCGAAATCAGAAGTTGGAGTTCAAGGAAATTGGCGTAATAACCTCGAACGTTCCATTGAAGAATAGACATCGACGAGAAGAGAAAGGACAAAAACAGAGAACAAGGAAGAAACAAAGGCGAAAGAGCAACAGAGCATGTTAAAGAATATCAGGGTCGGGATCAGGGTGAGCAAAGTCAGGGTTAGGGGGCATGGGTAAACTGAGCAAAGATGGAGAGAAGGAAGTGGGAGAACAGACCAGAGGTGGACAGGCGGGGTCTGGAGGAGGAGGAGGAGGAAGAGGAAGAGACAACCGAGAGGAGAAGTCAAGGACAGCAGCAGGAAGAGGGGGAGGAGAAAGAGGGGGAGGAGAAAGAGGGGAGCGCACCTCAGCAAGGGCAGCAACCGAGAGGGAAGCGGGGGCCAAAGAAACCCCCATAGCAGGAACAGGGGGCGCAACCACCGAAATGGGAGGGGAAGGAGCGATAGAGGCAGAAGTAGGGGGCCGAGGAAGAAAGCGAAACCTTCTTACCTGCTGGGGAGGAGGAAGGAGAGGAGCCAGGCTTACGCTTCTGACTTAAAGAGACAGGTGTCCCAGCAACTACGTACTGGGCAACGGATTCCAGCATCTCAACAGGGGAAGCTGAACGAGAGCACACACGACGGCCGTTTGGAGAGCAATGGACATCAGCCTGCACTGGCAGGCGGCGGGGAGAGTCAATAGACAGAGGGGAAGGATGGGAAGGAGGATATGATGGAGACGAGGAAGAAGACACAGAAGACTTGACAGACTGGGTAGAAAAAAGGGGAACCCCAAACAGAGGACCAGGAGGGGGACCCTTCGGGACAGAACTCAAAGGAACAGAGGAGGGGGCAGTGGGCGTATCAGGGTCCAAGGCCCGGAAACGGTTGTGAGTCTGAGGAAGGTGGGAAGGACGAGGAGAGGAAGAGCGCAACATGCGAGCATAAGAGATGTTAACATAAGGCGGGAGCCGGCGAACCTGGCGTCTCGCCTCAGGAAAAGATAAACGCTCCCGGTACTTCAAGTTGAGGACGGCTGCCTCAAGCTTGTAATGGACACACGCACGGGAGAAGGTAGGATGGGCCTCACCGCAGTTGAGGCAACGAGCCTGGGGAGAAGTGCACTCCGACTTAGAGTGACCTTTGCCCCCACACAAAGGACAGAGACAGTCCCAGAGCAGTGGAGGGCACCATGCCCAAACCTCCAGCACTTGTTACAGAGCCTAGGAGAAGGAATGTACTCTTGGACAGAGCATCTGGCACCAGCAAGAAGGACAGAGGGTGGAAGGGTCCTATCATCAAAGGTAATCTTCACAACCCGAAGGAGTTGACGGCGACGACCACGAGGGGGACGAGTAAACGTGTCTACCCGGAGGACAGAATGGCACTGGGCCTCAAGGATATTCTGAATATCATCATGGCAGTCCTGCAGATTCTGAACACCGGTTGCAACATGGGGTGGGAGGAGAATAGTGCCAACACTGGCATTCAACTGAGCGTACTTGGAGACCCGAACAGGGGTCTCGCCAAGGCAGGATAAGGCAGCCAAACGGGAAGCTGCATCCTGAGAAGGAGCAGCAACGACACATGTACCGAGACGGGTGGGGTTGAAGGTGACAGAGGCATCCACGGAATCAACAAGGTGCCTATGAAGGGAGAAATCGTCAGGAGGCGCAGAATCAAGAGGGAGGAGATCAAAGTATTTGGCCCACGAAGCGGGACCAAACAAGGCTTGATATGCATCAGAACAGGAAGGAATCGAATGAGTGCGGCCGTGTCGAGGACGGAATTGAGAACCCCCCAGAGAGAGAGAGGGGGTTAAAAGGCGCAGTAGTTACAACAAGAGATGGAGCCGTGCCAGGGGACGAGGTAGTCACCGCTGGGGGCTTGGGGCTCGACCCAACCACAGAGGAGGGAGGGGAGCCAAGGGGAGTAGTCAGAGAGGCCAAAGGAGGAGCAAGGTCGGGGCCCAATGCAGCGGAGGCTACAGAGCCCAGTCTTCCAATACAGACCAACTCGGGGGCTTGGTCGCTCACCCCACGAGCCTGAGAAGGTAAATGAGGAACACAATTAGACATAGGTACGAAGAGAAAAATATTCATTCACGAATGTCCCCCATTACCCACCATGGAGCCACAATTAGAGGCAGGACACCCAACAAGAAGCCATCGCCGATCATGTCGGGGCCTCCTAGGGGTGCGTCGTGAGTATACGCCCCACAAACGCCACCTTAAGAACCGTCAGTCCATCGAGATCGGGTTCAGCGACAAAAGGGGGATTGACAATAAAAGGTTCCCCTCGCTCTCGACGTTGGGTACTACAGTTCTACGGGTGCAAGAGTATGCCTCCTCAAGCACCCAGGCGTCAAAATAGAAGTCCAAAAGAATAACCAAAAACAAGCAAAAGGTCGGCAGGAAATGACAAGCAGATAGGAGAAGAGGGGGGAGAAAAACGAAACACAAGGAAAAGGAAAGGCAATCCGGCACAATTAGAGAAGACAGCAGCAGGAGCATAAGGCCACAAAAGGACAGAGGACTGTCCCACGGAGCATCACACTCCGGCAGCCGTCCACCAAGCTCCCTCACGGCGCCAACGGGCCGGATGGGGAGGGGGGGGGGGGGAAGATCTGTCAAGATCTTCATAATTTATACTATTATATGCTCAAATTTACAGATTTGCATAAATCTAAATGTTAACAAGTGGCTCATCTTGATGACCAAACCACACACCAGAAGATGAGGACATGATGACATTTCGGTCCATCCCGAAACGTCATCATCTGAACTTCTGGTGTGTGGTTTGCTAGTATCATCTTGTCAGTATTATATCACAAGTATTACATCCAATACTAACTTGAAGGCACCATTGGAGAGATGGTCCCAGCGTTCCCGACCAATCCATGACTCGCTGGAAGGCAAGGGTGCCACTGTCCACATGTCCAAGTCAAGGTAAATACCTCCCACAGAGCACACCACACCCAGACGTAGCGCATCCGACAAATTGATTCCAGCCCAGTCTGTTGAGACAGAGACGTGTAAAACTACTGCTAACTCTAGCGTAGTCTGTCGAGACAGAGACGTGTAAAACTACTGCTAACTCTAGCGTAGTCTGTCGAGACAGAGACGTGTAAAACTACTGCTAACTCTAGCGTAGTCTGTCGAGACAGAGACGTGTAAAACTACTGCTAACTCTAGCGTAGTCTGTCGAGACAGAGACGTGTAAAACTACTGCTAACTCTAGCGTAGTCTGTCGAGACAGAGACGTGTAAAACTACTGCTAACTCTAGCGTAATCTGTCGAGACAGAGACGTGTAAAACTACTGATAACTCTAGCGTAATCTGTCGAGACAGAGACGTGTAAAACTACTGATAACTCTAGCGTAGTCTGTCGAGACAGAGACGTGTAAAACTACTGCTAACTCTAGCGTAGTCTGTCGAGACAGAGACGTGTAAAACTACTGCTAACTCTAGCGTAGTCTGTCGAGACAGAGACGTGTAAAACTACTGCTAACTCTAGCGTAGTCTGTCGAGACAGAGACGTGTAAAACTACTGCTAACTCTAGCGTAGTCTGTCGAGACAGAGACGTGTAAAACTACTGCTAACTCTAGCGTAGTCTGTCGAGACAGAGACGTGTAAAACTACTGCTAACTCTAGCGTAGTCTGTCGAGACAGAGACGTGTAAAACTACTGCTAACTCTAGCGTAGTCTGTTGAGACAGAGACGTGTAAAACTACTGCTAACTCTAGCGTAGTCTGTTGAGACAGAGACGTGTAAAACTACTGCTAACTCTAGTGTAGTCTGTTGAGAATGAGATGTGTAAAACTAATGCTAATTCTAGCATACTCTATTGAGATGGACGTACTACATTTTGTCTGGGAGAGGAACCCTGTGTATATATATATATATATATATATATATATATATATATATATATATATATATATATATATATATATATATATATATATATATATATATATATATATATATATATATATATATATATATATATATATATATATATACAGTATATACCTTAGGCTTGTTGTTACGACCCTAGATTCTTAGTTGGAAACCAGAGGTCAAATTAAGTTCCAAATACTTTTGTGAGAAGGATAGTTAATTAACAATAACGTTTATATGCAGAACTTCTCATACCTTGGTTCCATCTTCCTTGCCAAACGTAAGATGAATCGTGTTTTTCACAGAGCATTCAGGTTCTGAGCTTGTTGATTATTAAATATAACATTGAACTAGCTATCAGCTATTCTTAGAACTGTTAAAGTAACTAATAATGAATGTCGGTGAAGACTTGTCTGTTTATTGCTGTATGATCAGCTAGGCCACTTCCCGGCAGCATATTTAAGAGTTCTTCTCCGTTCTTCTCCTCCTCCTCCCTTTCCCTTACCTTATTCTACATTGATTCTCTAAGTTAAGTAATACTGTGTTACAGTGTTCTGGCAAATTGTGTAGCTAAGTTCTGGTGTAGCCTAAGGTAGTGTTTATATCCCATAGATTACTCTAGGGTGTGCTAGTGAAACCACATGTGCTCAAGTTTACCTAGGCTACCTAGAGCCTTTACAAGTGTCCTTCTCCAAGTAGTCTTTACCCTAGTTTGCAATTGTAAACCTTGCATCCTGCTTATATGGACCAAGGTCGGTCCGTCTAATTACCGCAAGCTTCACAAAGCTTCCTGGCAATACGTTAGTAATGAATAAATATGATATATTTACTCATTATAATGTTGGTGGTAAATGTACAACACGAAAAAACATAATTTTAATCTGAAAAAGTATCTCTTTATAAAGAAATTTGACGAAAATAAAGAGCTGGTGACGCCAAATCAAGTCGACGATCCAAGCGTCGGTTAGGTTAGGTTAGGTTCGGTTAGGTTAGGTTAGGTTAGGTTAGGTTAGGTTAGATTAGGTTAGGTCAGCCTAACCTAGCATATCATATTTATTCATTACTAACGTATTGCCAGGAAGCTTTCTGAAGTTTGTGTAACTTGTGGTAATTAGATGGACCCACCAAGGTGTTTAACGTAAGGTAGAGTGGTAAAGAGATTCGTTGTATTAATGTATATGGGGATTATTAGAGGGTTTAATAAATAAGGAATAAGCTAGGAGTATCTTTTCATCCTGTTGAGTGTGGAATAGGGGATTACCTTAGACTACAGACATTTATTCTAGCCAAACTATTATTCTTTGCTGGGAAATATTCTTTCCCTGGGGGCCAGGGCCTCCGTATTGCCACTATTTTAGGAACTCCTTAGTCTTTTAAAATTGGCCCTCTCAGTACAACCACATACCCCATAACAAGTGGTTGGCCTGACCTGGAACTGAAATTTTTATATATAAATTGTAAAAATTTTGATTTTTGAGTGCCGAAACTAAATTTCTTGCATTCCGCAGAACGGTTGTGTGGTAGCCTAGGGTCCAGCTCAATTAGCAAAGGATACATCTTGCACTGACTAGACATCCAACTGGATCTCTTCACGATTGAGGTAAGTGTGGCCTTGTAACAGGGGCCGTGCAAATTTTTGTATTTTTTCCAATTTTTATTTTTTATTTTTACTTTGGCTAGTAACTAGGATAATTAGTGATGGAGACTATGTTGCAGGAACTGGCAAAGACCCCTTCAGTGGTAGAGATCAAGAAGCTGACCAAAGCAGTCTTCCACCTACTGCTCCACGTCACCCTTCCACCTATCACTCCATGTCACCCTTCCACCTACCATTTCACGCCACCCTTACACCTACCACTCCACGTCACCCTTCCACCTATCACTCCACGTCACCCTTCCACCTACCGCTCCACGTCACCCTTTCACCTACCGCTCCACGTCACCCTTTCACCTACCGCTCCACGTCACCCTTTCACCTACCGCTCCTTGCCCACTCCATCCCTCGGAGCCACTTGCCGAGTCGTCCTGTACCCTCCAGGACGTCGTCAACATCCAGCGTGGAGATGTGGATGTTGCTGTAGGAGGCGAGGGCGTGGATGATGGCATCTGTGCCCCCTACGTGGGTGGACGTGAGGGCTAGGTGGACCTGGTGGTCGGGGTGGTGGACTGCTGCGCTCTCTACTGCACACGCCTGTCAAGTTATTGAAGAAAATATTATTTACCACCTGTGAAGAGACGGTAGACTGAATGCTAATGTTTGGGGGGATTAATTAGATTGGTAATACTCATGTTACTCGGTGAGTCAGGTTGTGCATTGGAGGCAGGCCGCCGTTCTTTCAATTTGCCACTCCATAAAAAATCCAGCTGTTTTGCTTAACTTGAAGTGTGTGTGTGTGTGTGTGTGTGTGTGTGTGTGTGTGTGTGTGTGTGTGTGTGTGTGTGTGTGTGTGTGTGTGTGTGTGTGTGTGTGTGTGGATTGGTCGACTCTTTAAACAATATTACCTTGAGGTTACCTTGAGGTGCTTCCGGGGCTTAGCGTCCCCGCGGCCCGGTCGTCGACCAGGCCTCCTGGTTGCTGGACTGATCAACCAGGCTCTTGGATGCAGCTGTTCGCAGCCTGACGTATGAATCACAGCCTGGTTGATCAGGTATCCTTTGGAGGTGCTTATCCAGTTCTCTCTTGAACACTATGAGGGGTCGGCCAGTTATGTCCCTTATGTGTAGCGGAAGCGTGTTGAACAGTCTAGGGCCTCTGATGTTTATAGTTCTCTCTCAGAGTACCTGTTGCATCTCTGTTCTTCAACGGGGCTATTGTGCACATCCTACCATGCCTCCTGGTCTCATTTGATGTTATTTCTATGTGCAGGTTTGGGACCAGCCCCTCTACTATTTTCCATGTGTAAATTATTATGTATCTCTCCCGTCTGTGCTCAAGAGAATACAGATTTAAGCATTTTAGTCGGTCCCAATAGCTTAGATGTTTTACTGAGTGGATTCTAGCAGTAAAGGATCTCTGCACGCTCTCCAGGTCAGCAATTTCTCCAGCTTTGAAAGGGGCTGTCATTGTGCAGCAGTACTCCACTCTAGAGAGCACAAGCGTTTTGAAAAGTATCATCATCGGTATAACATCTCTGGTGTGAAAGATTCTTGTTATCCAACCTGTCATTTTTCTTGCAGTTGTGACGGCTACTTTATTGTGTTCTTTAAAGGTAAGGTCTTCCGACATGAGTACACCCAGATCCTGTACATTGCCTTTTCCTTCTATGTTATGATTTGACTATGTTTGGTGAATGTGAGGTAATAAGTGAGCGAACAGGATGTGTTGGTGGTGCCTAGTGACCACCTCGACACAACGTTTGCCTTGGTACGGAGAGGGACTTTTATAAGCACTGTTAATTAGATAGGTCCACTAATTAGATAGGTAATCACATTAATACAGGCTCAGCCTTCACTAAAGAGAATTCGAGAAAGCATTGAAGGGAAGTAAACATATACAGTATACTGTAGTTTGATTAGCTGAATTTTCAATGATAATATTGTGTTGTTTTGCTATGGTAAAGCCACATGAAAATCCCCAGGGAATATGAAGATAAACACAGGAAACTAGAGATAAGCGCAGTTAACAACTTGTACAGAAACATGTTGACGTGATGACTTTATTAATAATTAGTTTGTTGACAAAATGATGAGGTTCGAAGGTGGTGTATAGACACAAACTTTATGTAACTGTCATGTTAGGTGCACTAATTTTAGTTCATCTATGAGAGGAAGTGTCAAAGTGGATGGCAGGAAAGAGTCATGTGACCCACCAGGACATCTGCTCTTAACCCCTGGAAGATGAAACACACTTAGTCTGTCTAGTATTCTTTTGTCAGAAGAGAGACATCACAAGCGCCAAACTTGAGGCCCTCAGGGACCTCAAAGTCCACAATATTCCCTCCATCCTGAGGGGTATCTTCCACGAGGGGAACATGGCATGAGAGGTTTTCATTTCATTTCATCATTTCATTTCGGGGTTTAGCGTCCCCGCGGCCCGGTCCTCGACCAGGCTTCCTTTTTGTTACCCCCCCCCCCCAGGAAGCAGCCCGTAGCAGCTGTCTAACTCCCAGGAACCTATTTACTGCTAGGTAACAGGGGCATCAGGGTGAAAGAAACATTTTGCCCATTTGTCTCCGCCTCCACCGAGGATCGAACCCGGAACCACAGGACTACAAATCCTAAGCGCTGTCTACTCAGCTGTGAGGCGCCCCTCTGTCGGGCCAAGACAGAGACAAAGTCTCTATATACATAACATCCCTTTCATCAAGTCTTGTAAACAAGGAAAAATTTTAAGTTGGAAGGAATAGTACCCAACCACTTGTGGACAGTCGGGGATTGAACACCGACCTGCTTGAAGCAAGACCGTCGCTCTATACCATCCAGCCCAAGTGGTAAACACGAACCATCACCGCCGACCAGACACCAAACACCACCAACCAACACCACCACCAGACCCCAAACACCACCCAACAAACACTCATTCCACCCACCATCTTAGCATTAAGGGCCGACGCACACGTAGTCTCCAGGAAGAAGATGTTCTGGGCGCTGGAAGAGGCGGTGAATTTGGGCAGCCTGACGGGGAAGGGCGGCGGGGTGGTGCTGGCCTGTAGGGTGCAGGCCGCCGCCCGCCACCCACCCTCGCCCACTCCACCCTCGACGCCCATCACCACGTCTATAGCGAAGTGGTCTTCGTAGTCGGCCACCACCGCTGGAAGACTCAGGGAGGTCCTGCTGCCTGTTGAAACAATATATAGTTATAACAATAACCAATTTCTGCATAAAGTTCAGAAACATGAACCATTACTGTGTGACACTGAACTCATGTCCTGAGGACCTTCTTTCATTTGAACTAAGAGTAAGCCTATATAGCTTGTTTTATCAATAATGAAGCACGGGTAGGCCTATACAGCTTACTTTAACCAAGAATTTGATTCACACTGGGATCCAAGATTCACATTGGGAACCAAGATTCACACTGGGAGTCAAGATTCACACTGGGAGCCAAGTATCAGTAACTTTTGTCTAATCAAAGCACAATGGAAAGCTTTCTAACTTTAGCCCCTCTCGCTGACCGGCTCGTTGATGCCGTGAGGGGGGTTGGTGGGCGGCTGCCAGAGTGTGATGCTCCATGAGTCAGTCCTCTGTCCTTTTGTGGCCTTCTGCTCCTGCTGCTGTCCTCACGAATTTTGCTGGACAACTTTTCCTTTTCCTCGTGTTTTCGTTCTTCTCCCCCCCCACTTTTCTCCTTTCTCGTTGTCATCTCCTGCTGACCTTTTGCCTGTTTTGATCATTCTTTAGACCTTCTTTTGTTTTGACGCCCGGGTGTTTGAGGAGGCATACTCTTACACCCATAGAACTGTAGTACCCGACGTCTTGAGCAAGGGGACCCTTTTATTGACAATCCTCCTTTCGTCACTGAACCCGATCTCGACGGACTGACGGTTCTTAAGGTGGCGTTTGTCGGGCGTATACTCACGACACACCCCTAGAGGGCCCGGCAAGATCGGCAACATGTCTTTTGTTGGGTGTCCTGCCTCTAATTGAGGCTCCGTGGTGGGCGTGGGGGCACATTCGTGAATGAATGTCTTTCCTCTCGTATTTAATGTTCCTCTTTTACCTTCTCGGGCTCGTGGGGTGGGCGACCAAGCCCTCGAGTCGGCCTGTGTTGGAAGACCGGGCTCTGTAGCCCCTGCTGCATTGGGCCCTGACCTTGCTCCTCCTTTGACCCTCCTGACAACTCCCCTCGGCTCCCCTCCCTCCTCTGTGGTTGGGTCGAGCCCCAAGCCCCCAGTGGTGACCACCTTGTCCCCTAGCACGGCTCGGTCTTTAGTTGTGACTACTGCGCCTTTTAACCCCTCTCTCTCTCTGGGGTTCTCAATGCTGTTCTCGCCACGGCCGCACTCGCTCAATTCCTTCCCGTACTGATGTGTATCAGGCCTTGTTTGGTCCCGCTTCATGGGCCAAATACTTTGATCTCCTCCCTCTTGATTCTGCGCCTCCTGACGATTTCTCCCTCCATAGGCACTTTGATGATTCAGTAGATGCCTCTGTTATCTTCCACCCCACCCGTCTCGGTACATGTGTCATTGCTGCTCCTTCTCAGGATGCAGCCTCCCGCTTGGCCGCCTTGTCCTGCCTTGACGAGACCCCCTGTTTGGGTCTCCAAGAACGCTTGGTTGAATGCCAGTGTTGGCACTATTCTCCTCCCACCCCATGTTGCAACCAGTGTTCGGAATCTCCAGGACTGCCACGAAGATGTTTGACATATCCTCGAAACCCAGGGTCATTCTGTCCTCCAGGTAAACTTGCTTACTCGTCCCCCTTGTGGCCGTCGCCATCAACCCCTTCGGGTTGTGAAGATTACCTTTGATGGTAGCTGGGACCCTTCCGCCCTCTGTCATTCTTGCTGGTGCCAGGTGCTCCGTCCAGGAGTACATTCCCTCTCCTCGGCTCTTTAATAAGTACTGGAGGTTTGGGCATGGTGCCCTCCGCTGCTCTGGTACTGTCTCTCTCTGTCCTATGTGTGGGGGCGAGGGTCACTCTAAGTCGGAGTGCACTTCTCCCCAGGCTCGCTGCCTCAATTGCGGTGAAGCCCACCCTACCTTCTCCCGTGCGTGTATACAGTACAAGCTTGAGGCAGCCGTCCTCAACTTGAAGCACCGGGAGCGTTTGTCTTTTCCTGAGGCGAGGCGCCAAGTTCGCCATCTCCCATGTTAATCTAACGTCTCTTATGCTCGCGTGTTGCGCTCTTCCTCTCCTCATCCTTCCTCAGACTCACAACCGTTTCCGGGCCTTGGACCCTGATACGCCCACTGCCCCCCTCCAGTTCCTTTGAGTTCTGTCCCGAAGGGTCCCCCTCCTGGTCCTCTGTCTGGGGTTCCCCTTCTTTCTACCCAGTCTGTCGTGTCTTCTGTGTCTTCTTCCTCGTCTCCCTCCGATCCTCCTTCCCATCCTTCTCCTCCGTCTGTTGGCTTTCCCCGCCGCTTGTCAGTGCGGGCTGATGTACATTGCTCTCCCAATGGTCGTCGTGTATGCTCTTGTTCTGCTTCACCTGTTGAGACTCTAGAATCTATTGCCCAGTACGTAGTTGCTGGGACGCCTGTCTCTTTGAGTCAGACGCGTAAGCCTGGCTCCTCTCCTTCCTCCTCCCAAGCAGGTAAGAAGGCTTCGCTTTCTCCTTCGCCCCGTACCTCTGACTCTCTTGCTCCATCCCCTCCCGTTTCGGTGGTTGCGCCCCCTGTTCCTGCTATGGAGGTCTCTTTGGCCCCCGCTGCCCTCTCGGTTGCTGCCCTTGCTGAAGTGCACTCCCTGGTTTCTGCCCTTCCTGCTACTGTCCTTGACCCTCGGTTATCCTCCTCTTTTCTTCCTCCAGATCCTACTCGTCCGCTCCTGGTCGGTCCTCAGGCTCCCTTCCCGCCTTCTTTACTCAGTTTACCCATGCCCCCTAACCCTGACTTCACTGACCCTGACTCCTGATCCTGCGCTTCTTTAACGTGCTGTGTTCCCTTTTCACCTTTGTTTCTTCGTTATTCTCTGTTGCTGTCCTTTCTCTTCTTGTCGATGTCTATTCTTCAGTGGAACGTTCGTGGTAATTACGCCAATTTCCTTGAACTAAAAACTTATGATTTCATGGTTTTTGCCCCTTTGTGTCTGTCTCTTGGAGCCGATGATTGGTGCTCGTCCTGGTCGCTTTCGTGGCTATTCCTTTCCCCCCCCTTAGCCATTGATGGGGCTCCTAACTCTTCTGCTCTCTTCATTTGCTCTGATGTTCCCTTTGTCCCCTTACTTTTTCCTTTGCCTCTCCATTGTTCTGCTGCTCGTATCTTTGTGAGGAAATGGTATACGGTTTATTCCAATTATCTCCCCCCGAGTGTCCGTCTTTCTCTTCCCGATCTTAAACACGTACTGGACTCCTTGCCGGAGCCTGTGCTCCTGCTGGGTGATTTCAAATGTCGTCATTCCCTTTGGGGCGATGTTCTGACAAATACCCGAGGTTGCCTTCTTGAGCTGTTTATCCTCTCTTCTTCCCTGTCTCTTCAGAATTCTGGTGAGTCCATGCATTTTGACTCTCGGACTCGCACCCTTTCCTGTCTTGATCTTTCTCTTTGCTCGTCATCTCTTTACTTAGATTTCACGTGGCAGGTTCTTGATGACCTCCATGGCGGTGACCATTTCCCCATCCTTGTTACCTTTTTCTCTTTTCACCCTCCCCTCTCCTTCCCTAGGTGGCAGTTTGCTAAGGCAGACTGGAACCTATTTACCCTCAGTGCTGCTCTCTCTGACCTCTTCTTTCTGCCTCTCCCTCGCTCTCTCCTCCTTTTTCATGACACCATCTTCTACACTGCCGTCCGCTCTATTCCTCGCTCTTCCTCTCGGGGCCCATGGAAGTGCATTCCTTGGTGGAATACAGACTGTGCTCGGGCTGTCCACTGTAAGCGTGCAGCCTGGAAGAGACACCGCCGCCGGCAGACGGCCGATTCTTTTGTTTTGTTTTGGAAGGCAAGTGTGGTGGCCCGTAGGGCCATCCGTATAGCTAAACGTAAATGTTGGGTGTCTTATGTCTCCACCATTACGTCTGAAACTCCTCTGCCACCGATCTGGAAGCGTATCCGCAAGATAACGGGTAAGTTCGTTCTCGATGTCTCGCCGGTCCTTCACCTCCGTAGTACTCTTGTGGCAGACCCGTTGCAGATCGCTACCAAACTGGGTTCCCACTTTTCTTCTGTTAGCTCTGGTTCTCATCTTCCCCAATCTTTCCTTCTTCCTAAACCTGTCCTTGAATCTTGTCCTTTAGATTTCTGCACTCATCTTCGACTTCCCTATAACGATCCCTTCTCTCTCTCTGAACTTTGGTCTGCCCTGGCCCTCTGCGGTTCTACGGCAGCGGGCTCCAATGGCATTCATTATGAGATGCTTCGCTATCTCCTGTGCACGTCTCAGTATTTACTGAGTCTGTATAATCAGATCTGGGAGTCGTCGTCAGTCCCTGAGGACTGGCTGGATGCCGTTTTCCTCTCTGTTCGCAATCCAGGGTCTCTGGGTACTTCCCCTAAGGACTTTCGCCCTATTGCCCTCACGAGTCGTGTCTGCAAACTCTTTGAACGTAAGGTTAACGTTCGTCTGATGTGATTCTTAGAACACCATCATCACCTCTCCCCTTCTCAATTTGGTTTCCGCAAGTGCCGCAGCACAACAGATGTCCTTGGTGAACTCGGAGGTCTATATTCATACTGCTTTTGCTGTGAAGACCTCCGTTGTTGCCATCCTTTTTGACCTGGAAAAGGCTTACGACACCACTTGGCGATATCATATTCTATCCCAACTTCATTCTTTTGGCCTTCGTGGTCATCTCCCTCTCTTTCTCCGCAGCTTCCTCTCTCGTCGTTTTTTTCGGGTGAGGCTTGTACCGCTCTCTCTGCCTCTTTTCAGCAATACGAAGGTGTGCCCCAGGGTAGTGTTCTGAGCACTACTCTCTTCTCTGTGCCCTCAATGGTCTTCTTTTCTCCCTTCCTTCTGGCGTCTTCTCCGCTCTCTATGTCGACGATCTTACCCTTTGCTGTTAGGGTGATGATTCGCCTCTCCTTCAGTGCTGGCTTCAACTGGCGATTGATGCTGTGTCATCTTGGGCCGCCGTGTTGATCATGGCTTCAGGTTCTCTAAGTCTAAGACTTGCGCTATGACTTTTACTCAGAAGTGTGATATTCTTCGTCCTTCTTTGTCACTTTATGGTCATCCCTTTATGTACCAGGATTCCGAAAAGCTTTTGGGGTTGATTTTTGACACCCGTTTGTCTTGGTCGCCCCAAATCTCTTACCTCCGAGTTGAATACTCTAAGGCCCTTACCCTCCTTCAGGTATTGTCCCATACTTCTTGGGAAGCAGATAGGTGCACTCTCCTTGCTTTACATTCCTCTCTCGTCCTGTCTAAACTCGATTATGGTTGCCCTGCTTACTCGTCTGCTTCTCCTTCTACTCTTCGCCGTCTTGATGCTTTGCACCATACTGGGTTGCGTCTCAGTTCTGGTGCCTTTCGTTTGACTCCCGTCCTCAGCTTGTATGTTGATACTGGTTTCCTATCTTTCCAGGACCGCCGTGATCGCTACTGTCTTCGCTATCTTGCGCGGTCCTTACAACATCCTTCCTCTCGCCTCTGTCGTGTTTTAACTTTTGCCCCTCCTGCGGTTCCTGTTCCTCTTCACCACCTCCCTCTTTCTGTCCGGTTATCTCGCTTACAGTTTTCTCTTTCCGTTCGTATTTCTAATATTTCTCGTCATGTTGTTCCTTCGTTGCCTCCCGTGGAGAATCCTCCTTCTGCAGTTTTGTACATCCTTGACCCACATCACTAATGCTTTTACCCCTCCTACGGTTCTAAAACGCCATTTCCTTGAGCACTTTTCTTCTCACTCCCGCTCTGTTTCCGTCTTCACCGATGGATCTAAGTCTGCGTACAGTGTAGGCTACTCTGTTGTTTTTTCTGATTGCACTTATATGTGTCGCTTGCCTCCGGAGACTAGCATCTTTACAGCAGAACTTTATGCTATTCTCTATGCTCTTCGTCTCCTGCTTTCTCATTGTCAATCTTCCTTTGTAGTTGTTGTTGACTCTCGTAGTGCCCTCATGGCTCTCGGGTCCTTTAATCCAGTTCATCCAGTAGTTGTCGAGATCCAGCATTGGCTGTTTCTTATTTACAGTAAATTTAAGTTGGTTGAGTTTTGCTGGGTTCCCAGCCATATTGGTGTCTCTTTAAATGAGCATGAGGATGCGTGAGGTATTCCTTATGCAGACTTTTACCCAGTTATCCATTCCTCCATCCTTACCTGTTGGCAGCCTTGTTGGTCTTCTGTTACTGGTAACAAACTACGTTCTCTTAAAAGTTGTGTGTCCTCATGGCCTTTCTCCTACCACCGTAACCGGCGGTGGGAAACAGCTCTGGCGAGGTTGCATATTGGCCATACTCGCTTAACCCATGGTCACTTGATGGAGCGCTGCCCTGCTCCTTATTGTCCTAGTTGCAGTGTCCCTCTTACGGTCGTGCATGTCCTTCTTGAATGTACTGACTTCCGGGACGAGCGTGTGTCTTGTTTTCCGACCACCTCTCGCGGTCACCTGTCCCTTAATAGAATTCTTGGCGACTCGGATACTTTTGATATCGTTCGCCTTATGCGTTTCTGTTCTCGTATTGGCATCCTTGGTGATATTTAGCGCCCTCTGATTATTCCGCGCATTTGATGGTGCTACATAGCCTTCCCGGTTTGGTGCCTTCTTTTGATAATTACTTACTTACTTTCTAACTTTAGCCGAAAACTGCAAGCTTAATCTGGCTTTATGAACTGTACCGTGAGTCAAGATATGAGGTATATTATTACTCAGGAACTTTACCATGAGTCAAGATAGGAGTTATATTATTACTCAGGAACTTTACCATGAGTCAAGATAAGTTACAATATTACTCAGGAAACTCAAGTGTTCCAGTTATTACTCACCAGGTAACATGTTCACAGGACTCTGTGATGCTGAGACATACTCATGTGAGTATATCTCAGGGACAGACATACCCACATGAGTATGTCGTCACTGAGACATATTCTGGAGGCCACACTCACCAAGGAGGATCTTGATCACCAGCAGGAGAAGCACCAGGGCGGCCAGACTGCCGCCCACCACCGCCCGCGAAGACACCCACAGCCGCACCATGCTGCACACGCCCATGCCACGCCCACAGCAACGCCCACCACACCCGCCTTCCAAGTTCTGACGCTGGCCTCCCTGTGGATGAGGCGTGGGGTAAATAGAGCTGAAAGTCACTGACATCTTATAAGTACACTTGTTACGGTTAGCATTTAGTTCCATCTCCACTCGAGAACCAAGTGAAAATAAACCGGAGGGGACAATGCTCTGCGGCTCAAGTGGACCAGAGGAGTTATTCTTAGATCAGTAATTTTCAACGAGGTTTCTGCAAGAAATATATAGCAAAGTAACACAAATAAATATTTTTTTATCATTCAAATATAAATGTAATAGAAGAAAATATCTTCAGCCCACTCTCACTGGTGATGCACTTCACGACACTGGAAGACAGAAGAGTAAGGGGGAGACATGATCTTTACCAACAAAATTCTCAGAGGAATTGACAAAGTAGATAAGGATAAACTGTTTAACACGGGTGGTACGCTAACAAGGGGACACAGGTGGAGACTGAGTACCCAAATGAGCCACAGGAACTTTAGAAAGAACTTTTTCAGTGTCAGAATAGTTAGTAAATGTCTCAGGCAGTGATGTGGTGGAGGCTGACTCCATACACAGTTTCAAATGTAGATATGATAGAGCCCAGTAGGCCCAGGAATCTGTACACCAGTTGATTGGCGGTTGAGAGGCGGGACCAAAGAGCCAGAGCTCAACCCCCGCAAGCACAAATAGGTGAGTACTAGGTGAGTACACACACACACACACACACACATACACACACACACACACACACACATACACACACACAGTAGGACCCAGTAGGAATGAGCGACCACAGTGTACTGGTGTTTGAGTACTTGATTGAAGAAGGGTTATTGAACTCGAGGAGGGATACCGAAACCAAAAGGTTAGCATACCGAAAGGGAAACTATGAGGGGATAAGAAAATTCCTAACAGATATAGCATGGGAAACAGAGCTCAGGGGAAAGACGGCCCAAGATATGATGGACTACATCACGCAGAAGTGCAAGGACGCAGCAAACAAGTTTGTCCCAGTCCAAAAGGAAAACAGAGAAATGAAGATGAGAAACCCATGGTTTAATCAAAGATGTAGGCTAGCTAAGCAGCAAAGTAAAAGGGCATGGAGAAACTATAGGAATAACAGGACACTGGAGAGCAGAGAAAGATACCAGAATGCCAGGAATGAATATGTCAGGATGAGGAGAGAGGCAGAAAGACAATACGAAAATGACATCGCAAGCAAGGCAAAGACTCAGCCTAAATTGTTGCATAGCCACATTAGGAGAAAAACAACAGTAAAGGAACAGGTTATGAGATTAAGGATAGGGGCGGAAGGATTCACTACAAATGACAAGGAAGTGTGTGAGGAATTGAATAAGAAATTCCAGGAGGTCTTCACCTTAGAACAAGGAGAAATTCCAGAGGTAAGTGAGGGAATAGCTAACCAGGAACCACTGGAAGAGTTTGAGATTACCAGTGGGGAAGTAAGGAAGTGTTTACTAGAGTTGGACGTGACGAAGGCTATAGGCCCAGATGGAATCTCCCCTTGGGTTCTAAAGGAAGGAGCAAGAGAACTGAGCCTACCACTCTCCATAGTGTATAACAAATCACTGGCAACAGGGGAACTGCCAGATACTTGGAAAGCAGCTAACGTAGTCCCGATATACAAGAAAGGGGATAGACAGGAGGCACTGAACTACAGGCCAGTGTCCCTAACCTGCATACCATGCAAGCTGATGGAGAAGATTGTGCGAAAAAAACTAGTGGAGCATCTGGAGCGAAGGAACTTTGTAACACAGCATCAACATGGGTTCAGGGATGGCAGGTCCTGCCTCACAGGGTTACTTGAATTCTACGACCAGGCAACAAAAATAAGGCAAGAAAGAGAAGGGTGGGCAGACTGCATATTTTTGGATTGTCAGAAAGCCTTTGATACAGTGCCACACAAGAGGCTAGTGCGAAAGTTGGAGATGCAGGCTGGAGTGAGAGGGAAGGTACTCCGGTGGATAGAGGAATACCTAAGCAACAGGAGACAACGAGTCTGTGTGAGGGGTGAGGTCTCAGATTGGCGAGACGTCACAAGTGGAGTCCCGCAGGGGTCAGTCCTTGGACCTATACTGTTTCTGGTATATGTAAATGATCTCCCAGAGGGTATAGATTCGTTCCTCTCAATGTTTGCCGACGATGCAAAAATTATGAGGAGGATTGAAACAGAGGATGATAGTAGGAGGCTACAAGATGACCTGGATAGACTGAGTGAATGGTCCAACAAATGGCTGTTGAAGTTCAACCCGAGTAAATGCAAAGTAATGAAACTAGGCAGTGGAAACAGGAGGCCAGGCACAGGATACAGAATAGGAGATGAAGTACTTAATGAAACAGACAGAGAGAAAGATCTAGGAGTTGATATCACACCAAACCTGTCTCCTGAAGCCCACATAAAGAGAATAACGTCTGCGGCATATGCGAGGCTGGCTAACATCAGAACGGCGTTCAGGAACCTGTGTAAGGAATCATTCAGAATCTTGTACACCACATATGTAAGACCAATCCTGGAGTATGCGGCCCCAGCATGGAGCCCGTACCTTGTCAAGCACAAGACGAAGCTGGAAAAAGTCCAAAGGTATGCTACTAGACTAGTCCCAGAACTAAGAGGCATGAGTTATGAGGAAAGGCTGCGGGAAATGCACCTCACGACACTGGAAGACAGAAGAGTAAGGGGGGACATGATCACAACCTACAAAATCCTCAGGGGAATCGACCGGGTAAACAAGGACGAACTTTTCAACACTGGTGGGACGCGAACAAGGGGACACAGGTGGAAGCTGAGTACCCAAATGAGCCACAGAGACGTTAGAAAGAACTTTTTCAGTGTCAGAGTAGTTAGCAAATGGAATGCATTAGGAAGTGATGTGGTGGAGGCTGACTCCATTCACAGTTTCAAATGTAGATATGATAGAGCCCAATAGGCTCAGGAATCTGTACACCAGTTGATTGACGGTTGAGAGGCGGGACCAAAGAGCCAGAGCTCAACCCCCGCAAGCACAATTAGGTAAGTACAATTAGGTAAGTACACACACACACACACACACACACACACACACACACACACACACACACACACACACACACACACACATACACACACACACACACACACACACACACACACACACACACACACACACACACACACACACACACATACACACACACACACACACACACACACACACACACACACACACACACACACACACACACACACACACACACATACACACACACACACACACACATACACACACACACACACACACACACACACACACACACACACACACACACACACACACACACACACACACACACATACACACACATACACATACACACACACGCACACACACACACACACACATACACACACACACACATACACACACACACACACACACACACACACACACACACACACATACACACACACACACACACACACACACACACACACACACACACACACACACACACACACACACACATACACACACATCGAGGCAGGAAAGGATGGAGATTGAGGATTTGGAACTACAGGGGATCTTGAGAGACATGAGAGCCCAGATGGCAGGGAATGAGGTGCAAGTCCACCGACGCATTGGACCATACAACTGTAACAGGAAACGACCTGTCCTGGTACAGTTCACTAACGAAGAGGCAGTGGATTACATACTGCATCACAAACACCTACTCAGAGGTAGCGAAAATTACTACAACGTATTTATTGACAAATTCATGACGAAGGAGGAACAGATTGCCCACAGAGCAAGCAAACAACAGTACGACTCTTTCCATTTGAGCGCAGCTACACACCCCAGTGCTAAACCACCCCATGCTAACCAGCTCACACGTGCTTCTCAGGTCACCCCTTTCCCAAATCAGCCGCCCCTGCTTATCTCCCCAGCACATCCCTTGACCCCTCTGACCCCACTGGAGTCAAATTCATCCCACATTCCAAGGACCCCCTCATCACCTCAGCCCCCAAAACCCGTCCAGCCCTCATCCCCTCAACCCCCAAAACCCACCCAGCTCTCATCCCCTCAACCCCCAAAACCCATCCAGACCTCATCCCCTCAACCCCAAGAACCCACCCAGACCTCATCCTCTCAACACCCAAAGCCTACCCAGCCCTCACCCCTCCTCATCCCCTCTCCTTCCATGTGACCCCCCACCCTTGCGAGGGAGGTGGGAGGTCCCCCCCACCCCCTCTATCCTTCCCCCTCCCAACCTCTCAACCTCTATCTGTCTCCCAACCTTACGCTATCTCCCAACCCCTCTATGCCCTCCCCAATCTTCAGACCCAGTATGCCCTTCCTACTCCAGACCTACCTACCCAGGCCCTACCCCAGACCCTCCTACCTACCTTCCTAGAAGCCCAGCCCCCAGTAGCCCCCCAAGCACTCTTTCTGAACACCCCCCTCCTGAACTCTTTCACCCCCCATACACCCCCCGGACCCCCCCAGACACCCCCCGGATCCCCCCGGACATCCCCCGGACCCTCCCCGCCCCCAGTCATCCCCCAGACACCCCCCAGATCCCCCAGATCCCCTCTGCCCCCAGTCACCCCCCAGACATCCCCCAGATCCCCCCAGACCCCCAGAGAAAGGGAGAACTCTGGTACAAGAGTTTCCATGAAGAATCTCAAGGTTTGGTACACCAATGCTGATGGGGTATCTAATAAAGCAGAAGAGATAAAAGAAAGAGTGAGTGAAGCAGATCCTGACATAGTTGCAATTGTGGAAACTAAAATTAATGACATGATCTCAGATGCAATCTTTCCTGAAGGGTACCAGGTGATACGAAAAGAGAGGACACACAGACAGGGAGGGGGAGTAGCACTCCTAATAAAGCGGAAATGGAAGTTTGAAGACCTGGGAAATCGAGTTACCAATGAGTGCACAAGCTTCATACATGGAACTCTGACAGTAGATGGGAGGAAGATTGTGATCCTGGTAATCTACAATCCCCCACCAAACAGTAGAAGACCCAGGCAGGAGTATGATGACAACAACAAAGCATGTATAGATGAACTGCAGAAGGCAGCAACACTAGCCCACAGAATGAGAGCGAAGCTGCTGATCATGGGGGACCTAAATCATGGAGAGATAAATTGGGAATCAAGGAATCCCCATGGAGGGGACGAAACGTGGGGAGCAAAATTAGTAGATGTTATAGACAGGAATTTCCTGACACAACATGTGAAGGAAGACACAAGGGAAAGAGGAGGAGATGCACCGAGCCTATTAGACCTGATTTTCACCCAGAACGTAGAAGATATCGAGAATTTAGAGCATGAAATACCTCTAGGGGCCAGTGACCATTGTGTCCTAGTCTTTGACTACATGATGGAATTCAAACTTATGACCATGGGACAAGAGATCTGGGAAAGGAGAGCTGACTACAGGAAAGGGGACTATATGAGGATAAGGGACTATCTGGGTGAAGTGCAGTGGGAGGAAGAAATTAGAGGAAAAACAGTCCAAGATATGATGGACCTAGTCATACAGAAATGCCAGGAGGCCGAAGAGAGATTTATACCAACGGTAAAGGGAAAAAATAAGAAGGAATATAATAACCCATGGTTTAATAGACAGTGTCAGGAAGCAAAAATGGCCAGCAGACGGGAGTGGAGGAAGTACAGAAGACAAAGAACAGAGGACAACAGAAGCAGATACAACAGAGCTAGGAACGATTACATTAACATAAGACGAACATCGGAAAGGGACTATGAGAACGATATTGCAATCAAAGCGAAAAAACAACCCAAGTTACTACACAGTCATATAAGAAGAAAAATGTCGGTGAACGACCAAGTGACAAGACTAAGGAAGACAGAGGGGGCATATACTGAAAGTGACAAGGAAATCTGCGAGGCACTGAATGCCAGTTTCCATGGAGTGTTCACTACCGAGCCTGAGCAGCTCCCATTGTTGGAAGGGGTTACCCTAGATGAAAGACTATCAGATATAGAGGTGACAGCAGAGGAGGTAATGAAACAGTTGGCAACTCTAGATGCAACTAAAGCAGTTGGACCAGACAAAGTATCACCGTGGATACTAAAAGAAGCAGCACAGGCCCTCAGCGTGCCTCTGGCAATGATCTTTAATGAGTCACTTATGTCAGGAGAATTGCCCAGTTGCTGGAAGAAGGCAAATGTCGTGCCGATCTTCAAGAAAGGAGATAGGGAGGAGGCACTTAACTACAGACCTGTATCACTGACAAGCATCCCCTGTAAAATACTGGAAAGAATAATTAGGCTGCGACTGGTTGCACACCTGGAGAACATTAGGTTTGTGAACAAACATCAACATGGGTTCTGGACAGGGAAATCGTGCCTAACAAACCTTCTGGAATTCTATGATAAAATAACGAGGATAAGACAGGACAGAGATGGTTGGGCAGACTGCATATTTCTGGACTGCCAAAAAGCCTTTGATACAGTACCGCACATGAGACTGCTGTTCAAGCTCGAGAGGCAGGCGGGGGTGGGGGGAAAGGTCCTAGAATGGATAAGGAACTACCTAACAGGAAGGAGCCAAAGAGTTACGGTAAGGGGCGAGAAGTCGGACTGGCGAACAGTAACAAGTGGAGTACCACAAGGATCGGTGCTGGGACCAATTCTATTTCTTGTATATGTTAACGACATGTTTACAGGCGTAGAGTCCTACATGTCGATGTTTGCGGATGATGCAAAGTTGATGAGAAGAGTTGTGACAGATGAGGATTGCAGGATCCTCCAAGAGGACCTGAACAGATTGCAGAGATGGTCAGAGAAATGGCTACTAGAATTCAACACGAGCAAATGTAAAGTTATGGAAATGGGACTAGGAGATAGGAGACCAAAGGGACAGTACACAATGAAGGGGAACAGCCTACCTGTAACGACGCGTGAAAGAGACCTGGGGGTGGACGTAACACCTAATCTATCTCCTGAGGCACATATTAATAGGATAACGACAGCAGCGTACTCTACACTGGCAAAAGTTAGAACATCATTCAGAAACCTAAGTAAGGAGGCATTTAGGGCGCTTTACACTGCCTACGTAAGGCCAGTCTTAGAGTATGCCGCCTCATCATGGAGTCCCCATCTGAAGAAACATATAATGAAACTGGAAAAGGTTCAGAGGTTTGCAACGAGACTCGTCCCAGAGCTACGAGGGATGGGGTATGAGGAGCGCCTGAGGGAATTGTGCCTTACGACACTAGAAAGAAGAAGGGAGAGGGGGGACATGATAGGAACGTATAAGATACTCAGAGGAATTGACAGAGTGGACATAGACGAAATGTTCACACGGAATAGTAACAGAACGAGAGGACATGGATGGAAGCTTGAAACTCAGATGAGTCACAGAGATGTTAGGAAGTTTTCTTTTAGCGTGAGAGTAGTGGGAAAATGGAATGCACTTCAGGAACAGGTTGTGGAAGCAAATACTATTACTAATTTTAAAACCAGGTATGATAGGGAAATAGGACAGGAGTCATTGCTGTAAACAACCGATGCTCGAAAGGCGGGATCCAAGAGTCAATGCTCGATCCTGCAGACACAACTAGGTGAGTACACACACACACACACACACACACACACACACACACACACACACACACACACACACACACACACACACACACACACACAACACACACACACACACACACACACACACACACACACACACACACACACACACACACACACACACACACACACACACACACACACACACACACACACCGCCTAGCGGCTGTGCGGGACAGCGCTCTGGATGCGTAGATCTAGGGACCCGGGATCGATCCCGGTCATGGCGAAAACAAATTGGCTAAACTTCTTTCACCCTGATGCCCCTGTTACTTAATAGTAAATAGGTACCTGGGAGTTAGACAGCTGTTACAGGCTGCTTCCTGGTGTGTGTATGTGTGTGTGTGTGTGTGTGTGTGTGTGTGTGTGTGTGTGTGTGTGTGTGTGTGTGTGTGTGTGTGTGTGTGTGTGTGTGTGTGTGTGTGTGTGTGTGTGTGTGTGTGTGTGTGTGTGTGTGTGTGTGTGTGTGTGTGTGTGTGTGTGTGTGTGTGTGTGTGTGTGTGTTTGTGTGTGTGTGTGTGTGTGTGTGTGTGTGTGTGTGTGTGTGTGTGTGTGTGTGTGTGTGTGTGTGTTTGTGTGTGTGTGTGTGTGTGTGTGTGTGTGTGTGTGTGTGTGTGTGTGTGTGTGTGTGTGTGTGTGTGTGTGTGTGTGTGTGTGTGTGTGTGTGTGTAATTACCTAAGTGTAATTACCTAAGTGTAGTTACAGGATGAGAGCTACGCTCGTGGTGTCCCGTCTTCCCAGCACTCTTTGTCATATAACGCTTTGAAACTACTGACAGTCTTGGCCTCCACCACCTTCTCCCCTAACTTGTTCCAACCGTCTACCACTCTGGTGGCGAAAGGGAATTTTCTTATATTTATTCGGCATCTGTGTTTAATTAGTTTAAATCTATGACCTCTTGTTCTTGAATTTCCAGGTCTCAGAAAGAATTCCTGAGATCCGGATTCCTATAAATTTTGTATGTAGTGATCATATCTTCTCTTTTTCTTCTGTCTTCTAGTTTTGGCATATTTAATGCCTCTAACCTCTCCTCGTAGCTCTTGCCCTTCAGTTCTGGGAGTCACTTAGTAGCATGTCTTTGCACCTTTTCCAGTTGATGTGCTTCTTAAGATATGGGCACCACACAACAGCTGCATATTCTAGCTTTGGCCTAACAAAAGTCATGAACAATTTCTTTAGTATATCGCCATCCATGTATTTAACAGCAATTCTGAAGTTAGAAAGCGTGGCATAGGCTCCTCGCACAATATTCTTTATGTGGTCCTCAGGTGATAGTTTTCTATCTAGAACCACCCCTAGATCTCTTTCTTTATCAGAATTGTGTGTACTCATCTAGTTGTGCTTGCGGTGGTTGAGCTGTGGATCTTTGGGTCCTCCTCTCAACTGTCAATCAATCAACTTCTCCCCCCTCCCACACACACAGGAAGCAGCCCGTAGCAGCTGTCTAACTCCCAAGTACCTATTTACTGGTAGATGAATAGAGTAATCTGGGTGAAAGAATCTACCCTCTTGTTTCCACCTCCGCCGGGGATGGATCTCCGGACCCCTGGGACTACAAATCCCTAGCGCTGTCCACTCAGCCATCAGGCCCCTTGACGTGCGCGCGCGTGCATGCGTGCATGTACAGCATGCATACCAATTTACAAACATACTTTTATGGATATAAATATAACAAACTAAACCAAGAAATATGAAAAATAATAATAATACAATTTCGTATACAAGGTTACCATTGGACTATTTTCAACTCAACTAGCCAATGGGCACCGCTGGTTGAAAGCGACCATTTACACAATGTTTACTATGTGTTGGTCGCTTAAACCAACAATATCCACGGCCAATGACATCAAAAATTATATATAAAAACTCACCACGAATCTGAAACAGTGACGAAACAGCACGAAGAGATATCTGCGAAGGTTCATCCGTAAGCGCTAGACTTGACCAGTCAGTGCGGTCAAACTACGTCAGTCAAGAGCCAGTTTCGTGAGCCGGTCAGCTCACTTATGGCTCAGTTAATCCCCAGATTAGCATATCTAAGCTCAGATCAGCTTATGTAAGCCCATATATCAGCTTATTTAAGACAGACTTGTCGAATGATCTTAACATGTTCTCTACATGTTCGAGAGTGCTGGCTTGTGATTGGTTGGCTCGGTATATGATCGGTTATCTTGGTAATTTGGCGCTAGATTGGAATGTTTGACTCGCTGCAGTCTTATTGATTGGTTGTAATAATGGTAAACATGGTTTCGTGATTGGCTATGAATGAGCTGATTTGGTTCGTGATTGGTGAGTCTATTTGGAAGCTTGCATCGTGATTGGGTGGAAGTTCATTGCTCTGTGGTTGGCGGGGTGACTTCTTGATTGGCTGTCTCGGAAGCTAGTTATGTAATTGGCTCTCTGTCTGGGAAGCTGGTTTATGATTGGCAAGCTGCCTGTGAAACCGGTTCACTGATTGGCTGGCGAGCCTGGGATGCTAGTGCTACGATTGGCTGAGAGAAACTGTCACATTTGAATTTAAAAATACATTCTTTTAATGCTTGGTCTTCGCCCTCTGTGAATTTTTATGAATAATTTGATAATTTTATATAATTTATTTACATATAAAATTATATTTATAATAATTGAGAAAACCTTTATTAGGTATTATAATATTAACAAAATATTTAGCTTCCGCTGGGGCCTTGCACAGTTACCAGATCCCAAAAGCCGTCCAATCTTGCAGATCTCTAGTATCAGCCACTGATACAGATAATGGCTCCAAAAAGCCTCCACTCACGGGCTCACCATAGCCCGTGGTACTGGAACTTATTGTTCTGAGTAGCTGAATCTACGACAATAACCGTCCAATCTTATTTATTCTCAGGGTAAAACATCGTCCCCAAGCCGCCTCTCCGCCTGGCGTTGGTAACACTGTCCGCTCTGTCTTTGTTTACAAGTCTCCATTTTCTGTATGGGACACCTCCGTTTTCTGTGCCTGGAGAACAAATAGAACAAATATGTGGTTATTTATAATGCGTAAACCAAGTAATTTGTTAATTATTACTAGATTTTTCAATAATTATTATTATGCTAAAATTAGTATTATTATTTAAGAAATGTTTGGTTATAAAGAGTAAATAATTAAGGTGTTTATATGCTCGTATTTATGTTCTAGAGTTCAATATGTCCAATTAACCGGTCCGCAGGGATTAGAAACCCCCCTCAAGGGAACACTTATATAACTTATGCTATTATCTAATCTCTATCCATGGTTAGGTTAGGTTAAGGTATGGTTAGGTTTCATTACACTTGGTTACATTAATACGATGTATTAATGACGAGAATGTGATATATACAATTGAAAATTATTTGAGTATCCCCATGAATTTCATTTGCAGAAACCCCCATTCTTCAAAGAAAACGTTTTCAGCATACATATATATTTTAAACCAGTAACATATAATACAATAAAGATATACCTTGAGAATAATCTCCATTTATGACAAAGGTTCATTTGCCAGTTTACATGTAGACTGTTATTGGAACCATAATATACTTTCATGCCATCAGAAGTATGCGG